>NC_081157.1:55669595-55677629 GCF_012432095.1 Onychostoma macrolepis | reverse complement strand
TGTATATGAGTTACTGATCTGTTAGACATTTTATGGAGACCATTCAGGACAGTTGTCACAAGAGGTATATGTCTGTTTTGAGTCAAAAGTCCAACAGCACAAATGCTTGTTTTCAGTAGCACTGACAATGACCTCAAACCTGCTAAGCTACACTCTTAAAAATAAAGGTGCTTAAAAGGTTCTTCACAGCAATGCCATAGAACCAGTTCTTCAGATGTTAAAGTTCTTTATGCAACCATTTAGACAAAATGGTTCTTCTATGGCATCGTGAAGCACATTTCTCACCTTTCAACTTTCTTTATTTGTAAGAGCATATGACTTTTTGGTGATGTTTCTTGCTGAGCCAGCTCACTGCTCCTCCACCCATAAGAACACATTGCCAGTTGTTGAGCGACGATCGTCCTGGTCACCAGCCCAGTCAGCATCTGAGGATCCGATCAAACATCTGATGCACATGTAGATTATTCTGGACAGCGAAGGACAGCAACGTACGTATTGAGCTAAATCTTACCACAGGTGAAAAAGTTTCATCGTATCCCTTAGCGACGAGTCTGCACTTGTATCTCTCCACCCGTCCGTCACTCTGATGCTTAACTTTGAACACCCATCTTGATCCTATGGCCTTCCGATCCTTTGGTAGTTCCACTAAATCCCGCGTCTCATCTTCCAGGAGTGACTCATATTCCTGCCATTCCTTTGCGTTGTGACTCATCATCGCCTCCTTCAGTGTGCCTGGTTCTGCAACACGACAAACACCAGCATAATGATCAACAGTCACTATGTCAGCAAGCTCATCATACCCATACCTCTTGGGTGGTTTTCTGATTCTGCCAACGTCTTCAGCAGTTTCATCGACAGTAACATCAACTGATGTTTTCTCATCTGTTTTCATGATAACTTCGTTCTCCGAGCAAGAAATGTCCACTTCTTGTTTCAAGTCAAAGTCTGACTCATTGAAGATCACATCTCGACGAATTACAATCCTTCTTTTTTCTTCATCAAACAAGCGGTAGCCCTTTGCATTATTGGCATATCCCACGAAACGGAGCTTCACAGCTTTCTTGTCCAGTTTTCTTCTTTCTGCATCTGGAACGTGTGCATAAGCAACGCAACCAAACACTTTCATGTGACTCACATTTGGCTGTTTGTCACACCATTTCTGCGTCTCTTGTTTCAGAACAGACGTGGGCAGCCTGTTCTGTATGTAAACTGCTGTCGCTACAGCCTCCGCCCAGTACATCTTTGGCAATTTGCTGCTTCAATTAATGTCCTATTCTTTCTTTCTGCAGCACCAGTTTGCTGAGGTGTGTGAGGTACAGTTGTCTCATGATGGCTACCTTGAGCCTTCAAGTATTCTTGAAATTCTTTGGAAGTGTATTCCCCAGCATTGTCCGTTCTTAGTCTTGTCACTTTCTGTCCACATTCATTGGAGAATGTTTTCTCAAACTCCTTGAATTTGCAAAGGACTTCACTCTTCTGCTTCATAAAGTATACTTTGCAACATCTAGAATAGTCATCGATAAACGTCACAAAATATTTGGGCCGACCTATAGATTCAGTCTGCATGGGACCACAGACGTCACTATGGACCAGCTGCAGTTTGCGTTTGGAACGGATTTCTCCCACTGGCTTATGATGCTTCCTAGACAACTTCCCTTCCACGCAGGCTTCACAGAAGGGAACTTCTTTCTCTGCAGGAAGGTCCACTCCATTCACCAGATTTTTAAGTTCCTTCAATTTGGTGGTGCGTCCCAGTCGCTGGTGCCACAAGCTTGCTGTTACTAAAGCACTTGATGCACAGTGACAGTCAGGCGAACTTCCCTCGACATCCAGCTGAAACAACCCATCAGATCTTTGTGTTCCCGTTCCTTGGAGATCTCCATCTTTACTACGGATGTAACAGCGAGACTTCTTGAACTGCACCGTATTTCCTCTTCTGACAGCAGCTCCCACTGAGAAGAGATTCCCGGATAACTTGGGAACCAGAGGTGGACAGTAACGAAGTAAATTTGCTTGAGTATTGTACTTAAGTACACTTTTTGAGTATCTGTACTTTACTTGAGTATTATTTTTTCTGGAAACTTGCGACTTTAACTTCACTACATTTGAAAGACAAATATCATACTTTTTACTCAACTACATTTATATTAAGGTCCCCAAGTAGAAAGTCGTTATATTTAGCAGTTTTTACAGTGTGTGCATTTTCAGATTCACTGAACGCTTTTTTCTGCGAAAATCCGGCCTGCGATCTGCCAGGACCTTCCTGTGTTGCCAAGTGTTACAGTATTTCTAAGCCTGAAGTTTTCCGCCTAGTTTTGAATGGACATTTGGCTGATTTATTTTGCGCAAATCTGGCAACCTAAAAGCTCTAAAAGGCATGTGTTAACTCTTTAAAGCTCTTTGGAAAATTAACCATGTTTTTACTATAGTAACCATAACTATGGTATTTGCAGTAAAATCACAGTATCCACAAATTTAGTATTATCTCACTATAGTAACCATATGCTATTTGTAGTAAAACTTCAGTAACCACAAATTTACCATAGTTTCATTATATTAACTATAATTTGATTTTTGTAGTTGAACTATGGTAATACAAATGGTAGGCTAATATATCTGTCAAAAATCGCTGCCCTCACTTTACTAATATATATATGCTCCCCAACTGCTCCCCGGGCGCCGCAGCATAAATGGCTGCCCACTGCTCCGGGTGTGTGTTCACGGTGTGTGTGTGTTCACTGCTGTGTGTGTGTGCACGTTGGATGGGTTAAATGCAGAGCACAAATTCCGAGTATGGGTCACCATACTTGGCCGTATGTCACTTCACTTTCACTTTCACTTTCATGTATATATATAGGCTATATATAAACTTAGGCCTACTGGTAAATTGCTGCTAAAAACTGGTCAGGGAAGTACAGATGCTGGTCATATAATTAGAATATCATCAAAAAGTTGATTTATTTCACTAATTCCATTCAAAAAGTGAAACTTGTATATTATATTCATTCATTACACACAGACTGATATATTTCAAATGTTTATTTCTTTTAATTTTGATGATTGACACGTTGCACAAGGAGGGCAAGACACAAAAGGTCATTGCAAAAGAGGCTGGCTGTTCACAGAGCTCTGTGTCCAAGCACATTAACAGAGAGGTGAAGGGAAGGAAAAGATGTGGTAGAAAAAGGTGTACAAGCAATAGGGATAACCGCACCCTGGAGAGGATTGTGAAACAAAACCCATTCAAAAATGTGGGGGAGATTCTCAAAGAGTGGACTGCAGCTGGTGTCAGTGCTTCAAGAACCACTACGCACAGACGTATGCAAGACATGGGTTTCAGCTGTCGCATTCCTTGTGTCAAGCCACTCTTGAACAACAGACAGCGTCAGAAGCGTCTCGCCTGGGCTAAAGACAAAAAGGACTGGACTGCTGCTGAGTGGTCCAAAGTTATGTTCTCTGATGAAAAATGGAAATCAGGGTCCCAGAGTCTGCAGGAAGAGAGGAGAGGCACACAATCCACGTTGCTTGAGGTCCAGTGTAAAGTTTCCACAGTCAGTGATGGTTTGGGGTACTATGTCATCTGCTGGTGTTGGTCCACTGTGTTTTCTGAGGTCCAAGGTCAACGCAGCCGTATACCAGGAAGTTTTAGAGCACTTCATGCTTCCTGCTGCTGACCAACTTTATGGAGATGCAGATTTCATTTTCCAACAGGACTTGGCACTGGTACACAGTGCCAAAGCAACCAGTATCTGGTTTAAGGACCATGGTATCCCTGTTCTTAATTGGCCAGCAAACTCGCCTGACCTTAACCCCATAGAAAATCTATGGGGTATTGTGAAGAGGAAGATGCGATATGCCAGACCCAACAATGCAGAAGAGCTGAAGGCCACTATCAGAGAAACCTGGGCTCTCATAACACCTGAGCAGTGCCACAGACTGCAGTAATTGCTGCAGTAATTCAGGCAAAAGGAGCCCCGACTGAGTATTGAGTGCTGTACATTCTCATACTTTTCATTTTCATACTTTTCAGTTGGCCAAGATTTCTAAAAATCCTTTCTTTGTATTGATCTTAAGTAATATTCTAATTTTCTGAGATACTGAATTTGGGATTTTCCTTAGTTGTCAGTTATAATCATCAAAATTAAAAGAAATAAACATCTGAAATATATCAGTCTATGTGTAATGAATGAATATAATATACAAGTTTGTAAGACTCCACCCGCTAGTCCAAACAACGGAATCCAGCGGCCTGGTCGAAGGTTTAGTGCGTATTCGGTCTTTTACTTGCGCTTTTGAATTCATCAGGATTTAGTTTCAATTTTAGTCTAGCTCCGTGCTTGATCTGACTCCAATTCCAAGTGATCATTAAATTTAGACTAATTAAAAATTGATTACAAATGTCGCTTATATATTAATTTAGATATTTGATTATTCTCGACATACCATATTTTCAATTATCCGTTCACTGGGGACCTAATGTCTCTTTTGAGCCTATAGCGTCGGCCGAAGCGCCGGTCTCACGATCACAAACTCGCCAGTCCGATGTTAGTCAGATGGATGCAGGTAGACTAATACCTAGTTGTCTGCCGCCAACTGCTTGCTTATGACAAAAAGTGTAGTTTATTTAGTCTTTTCTTGTACAACTTGCTAGCACCAGTGATAGACAGAAATCTGAGGTCTCAGATGACGTGCCTACTGCTCCGTTCATTCATGAGCCTTCAGTTTGATCTATCCTGGCCATAGATTTGCGGTAACAAAAGCCTCCTCACAGTCTAATAGTCATAATGATTTCAGGACAGTTCAGAATAAATCAAATATAACAATTTATTATCAGTCAGGTAAACGTGTCGTGCCAATTACATAAAACAATAAGCCAATTCAAAAATAAGAAAATACATAATATCAGTTGTTCAAAAATGAATCTAAGAGTAAAATGTTTACCTGGCTTGAAGAAGAAGATACATAGTATGGAACATATTAAATACCCTCCACACTACGGGCTGATCTGACTACAAATCGTGCTGACTGATTTGCAACTTTCCCTTAAATACTACCAGAACAATAGGCCCATAAACATGTATTCTCTGCCCCAAAACAGATTAGATCTGTGTATGGAGGATGAGAAACCTCTCTAGGAGCTGTTCTCGTGCCCCAAATGGTCACACCTGTAGAGCAATGTTTATCAGGTTTTGAAAGGAGACCGCCCACAACAGAGGTACAGAATTCACTTGAGTTTCCAATATTTCCCATAAAATAAGTGCCTACTGTGAAACTGAGACCATTTGACCAATCACACAGAGACCTTTAAAATGATACCAAACAAGAAAGGGAAAAACAACAGGTTCACAAGATACATGATATGTGGTATTTGCATATTCTTAATGAACTTTGAGTGAACCCTTTTGGGGAGAAAGAGGGAGATGCAGAGATGGCAGGGTGAAGAAGGGGGTCGTAAATGATCAAAGAAGATAAGTTAGGTTAGGGTGGTGTTGTCTGTTCTCTTTGGAGATCTTTTGTTGTCTTTGGAGATCTCTTCTCCAGGTTAGTTTCATGGCTTTATTGCATGGTATCTGTGAGTTCCTGAGTTAATTTCATAAAGGAGATAATTTCACTCCCTACAGTCCATCCCTTGGTGCCTTGGGACAAACGTTGAGTGGTACCTAAGGAACCATAATCAGATGATTTCCGCATGATGTTCATTATAAGTCTTTGCAGAGCGGGCAGCACTAGTTGTTGCATACAGGAGCAGAGTGGTCACCTGAAATGACAACATTAAGACAGGCTGAGGAAAGCACTGCAAAATACACCTCAGTGACACGCCCAGTCCCTTGAGCATAAGCATTCTGTATTGCTGCAGTCTTTTGGTCAGGTGTGTTTCCACCTGCACTGGCTGTGATGGTAATCAGTCTGTAGGATTACTTGTTGTATCAGGTCTGTTGAGTTGATCAAGCAAGTTGAAAGTGTCCTTCTATTCTGTGGAAACATCTGTGTCCAGTGCCGTCTTCCCCAGGATGTTTATCTGACCCGCTGAGAAGCCTTCAGTCACCTTCGGGTAGAAGGTGTGATTTGCCGGATTTGTCAGATCTCCATAGGTGAAGGAATCATTTCACTGACGATACTCCAATACATGCGAGACATCTAAACAACTTCTGAATGACCATGCAATAACTAAACACTCATGACTTTGGTGATGTTGTGGGATGAAAAGAGGGTTATAAGATAAACAAAAATACACAAAATAACAATCATGTCAAAAGTGCGAGTGGTAAATAAGGTCTCCATTTTTCAGAGTCAAATATTTAGTGGACAGGTCTCATTTGGTTACCAGATTATTTATTACCACTAAATAATGTAATTTGGATTTAGGTTCTTGGTCTGGGTGAAGAAAAGGGAAGTAGCAAAATCAATATAACCAGTATATTTACCAATGGTATGCATAATTAAAATATGTCACATAATTAAACATAAAAATATACAATTTCATAATTACCATCATAAAATTGTCTATATTGTTTTAATTGCGAAGCATTAATGCAGACCTAAGGTTTTAATTAGGTCAATCAGAGAATGTGATTAACAGAAAGAGAGATTTAAAATCTGTAGTTCAACTTTTTCAATCATTCTCGGTGCATTTGATGTGCAGACTAAGTCACACTTGATAATGTAGGTTTGAATATTCATATCAGATCTTATTTATTTAGATAAATTTGCATTGCCATTAGACATATGCTGCAAACTAGTGGGCCCCCTAGTTCACAACAATGCCAATGATTGGACATGATAAATATTTTGTCCTAAGAGACCAGCTGTATTGCTGAATAGGTCTCATCTTAGAATTTGTAAATATAATTTGAATTAATTGATGTGTGACTGTAGCCATGCAAGTCTTATGCACATTACAGTGTTTACATACAGTACGTTCATAAGACCATACAATTTGCACAAGGTTTTAAAATTGCAAAAATGTTTGCCATCATTGAAATGAAATTATAAAAAAATAATTTCCTTTGACTTATATGTATGAAGTCAATAATGCTTGATAGGTTTGAATGCTGTGAGTAGTTTAGACCTGGATGTCCTTACGTTCAATACCAGGTAAGTATATTGTGCAGTTGCTATAATGAAAGTGTGTTCTGTATGTTTGTGTGTAGGAGATGGGTGGTGTCTGGCCTATCATAATCTGTGTTGTATAATTTTTGTTCCGGCACTACACCGGGAGGTCATGTAACTACTTGTGTATTGCTATGAGATGTGGATGACCCCTTGAAGTATCTACACCCCCGTCTCCTTGTTGTGTGCGTGCAAGTTGCTGTAGGTGGGACCAGACACCCTTGTGGAGTTTGTCCCTCAGAGATGACAGCAGTCAGTCTGAAAGGGAAACAGACAGAGAGAAAAACAGCCTAATCTTGAGCCTTTTCACAATTTGCTTGAAGACTGGTGGATCTTAATTTCCCTGTAATGGCCACAGCCGTACAGTTAATGCAGATGGTTGTGATTCAAGATTGCAGATCATCAGGAGCAAATTTGTTTTAGTTTACAAAGGCATATATCATTATCATGATCATGTTTTGCAAACAAAAGTCCAAAATAAACAGTGTTAATGGTCAGATCTGGAAGCTAGTGTTTCAGCACCGTCTAAGCATGTTGCACCTTAAGCTGCTGTTACAGCTGAGTTTACACAGTCTGCTGTGTTACAGGCATCATGACACCCAGATCTGCTGGGAAATATAACTTCTAAATGCTACTGTTTACATTAGTCAGATCTGTTTTCAGGGCATTAGCTTGTCAGGTTTGGTGCTGCAATGTTAGCTTAGCAATTAATATTTTCCTATTCTCTTCATAAATTTGACCATTTTCATCTCTGCAGTCTGTGAAGACTTGTGAATTTCTGCCTGATTTTAACATTACACACAACTTTAATCACATGTCCAGTAAAATGAGTTCTCTGATCAGATTTCATATGCGTTGTCCTTCCCAGAGAGGAATGGTTTAGTTTGCTAACACTTGCACCACTGTGTTTGTGGTTTTGTTGCG
>NC_081157.1:55655168-55669495 GCF_012432095.1 Onychostoma macrolepis | reverse complement strand
AGTAACTCTTAGGACTGTCAATGAATTATTATTTAATCTAAATGATTATGAAAATATGATTGGCTCATTAATTCATCTAATTAGTCATAAACAATTATATATAAATATTTGCTAGGAAAAAAAAACCTCTAAATGCTCCAAATAAACAATTAAAAGATGAATTATTGTTACAGACAGCGGCGTTGAGTAGACAACACAAAACGTCTTTTCAGAAAAGTCAATATAATATTGTATATTTTAATTCTATGTAACTCATCATTAATTCAACAAAAGTTCTTATATTCTGTCTGGAATATATTTCTGGCCTCTGCATCACATCTGCCTCATTAAAGGGAACAAATTAAATGTAATCATTTACTGACCCTCATGCCATCCAGATATATATGAATGTCTTCAGATGAACACAAAGAAAGATGTTTAGTGCATATAATGCAAGTGTACAGGACGCTTCAAGAAGCACACAAAGTGAACACAACGCTAAAGTAAAAAAGAAAGTATTTGTGTGTTTCTTCACACGCCTGTGGTTCTGCTGAAGAACACATCAACAGAGGTTATGAGTTACTGTCGTCTTCTCTTGGTGTAGTTTCTGAAGCATCATCTTTGGACATGCCGTACACATGCATTATGTGCAGAAAGATTGATTAATTTTCTAAAACTCTTAGTTTGTGTTCTTCTGAAGAAAGAAGTCGTACACATATGGATGGCATTAAGGTGTAAAGCATGGATGTTTTGTGCTCCTCTGTGCTGCATTTTAATTTCCATTTACTTGCAGTTTTAATTAAGTAAAAGTTTCACAGAGTATCTGTACTTTAACTTGAGTTTAATTTTTGAGTACTTTTACACCTTTCTAAAGCGAGCTGCTGATTTTGGTGCAGTAGATGATCTGGTTCTTCACACATAATGCTGAAATCTGTCAATATTGCATCATTTCCAGTGTGTGTGTATCTTCTGCAGTCAGACTCACTGTTCTGGACGATGTCCTGCATCTTCTTCCAGACTCTGAAGGGCAGGTTGCCCAAGTAACGTGGCACATGAATCAAAGCTCCAGAAGGCGTCTGTGGATCCGGCTGTGATGAGATCTGGACTCTGGAAGAACATTCAGGATCAGAACCGCAGTGGCTTTGGATCAGAAGCAGAGAGACCAGAGACACCAGCAGATCACTCACCTTTCCATTGAGACTGGAAACTCCTGCAGAACAAACACACCATTGATCATCAACACCTCAATCAATCAATCAATCAATCAATCAATCAATCAATCAATCAATCAATCAATCAATCAATCATCTGAAATCAGACCTTCAGAAAGCAGACGTCACTGGCTTTCATCATCTCCTCCATGTCTTTGATTGTGTGTGAAAGAGCTGAGATGTGTCTGTTCATCTCCTCCAGCTTCTCCTTCATCATCTGCTTCTTCTGCTCCTCTTCCTCCCTCAGTGCAGTGATTGTAGCTTCTTCTTCATCTCTGAGAAACTGATGAAGCTTCTCAAACTGCTGTTTAATCTGACGCTCTGTGTGCTCAGCTTGAGACTGAAATCAAACCACATTCACTTCAATCGTCTCCATCAGCACACATCAACACAATCACATCATTCAGATCTGAGAGAAACTCAGAGACCGACATATAACGCATCCAGAAGCAGATTGATGATCGTCATTTACACAAATAATCAGCTGGAGTCCATTATATTAATATATCAGATCATAACTGTATCTAGTGATCTACAGCTGTAATGAAAATGATTCTTGTTCCCCCTGCTCTTCAGAAATGGAGACATGTTGAGTCTCCTGAACCTCTGACCCCCATTTTTTGATATTACCAAAAATATCCATCTGGTGCCACCCTTCTCAGAGAAGAATGTTAAACCGATATTTTGCTCATTTTGAGAGAGTAGCAACCACACAGAAGTAACTCAAAGAAGTGTTGCACTTGTGTTGCAGTGTGTGTTTACAGGTGAAGTGTCTGTGTCTGTTGGTGTAATCTCCACTGCTACTATTACTGCTGGTTATTCTGTGTCTGATTGTACTTCATTCACTGTAAATCAGAGCTTGGAGTCTCCTGGTTCTATCAGTGAGGAGGTTAAAGAGGGTGTGAATGGTTCTTCTCAAGCAATTGTAGAAGGACGTCTTAAGAACACAGAGGTTTTAGCCAACCTCGAAGTACATCTTTCTCATCTGATCTGTCCAGGAGAGAGCAGATATTACTGAGTTAATTAACTCTTTCCCTTCCTTGTTCCCTGATGTTCCAACTCGTACCTCATGATACTGATGTTGGTACAGCACCATCTATTAAACAGTATGCATATCGTGTCATTCTTAGGAAGAGGGAAATACTCGGTAAAGAAGTCGAATATCTTTTAACTCACGATCTTGCTGAACCTAGTTTCAGTGCATGGAGCTCCCCCTGTCTGCTGGTTAATAAGCCAGATGGGACACATCGTTTTTGCACAGATTATAGAAAGCTTAATGCGGTTACAAAGCCTGACTGTTATCCTTTGCCACGGTGTGATGATTGTGTCGATAGAGCTGGTTCTGCTCAGTTTGTGAGCTAATTTGTTCTCCTGAAAGGATTCTGGCAGGTGCCTTTAACTGATCGAGCAAAAGAGTTGTCTGCTTTTGTGACACCTGACAATTTCTACGGCCCAGGATGAAGGGAAGAAATGTAAACCTCTTTCTAGGGAGGGAGGTGTTACGACCCCCTGTGCTCTCCTTAGGCCCTTTTTTGTCAGTGCACGGGCAGGGATTGGCCTGAGGGGCAGTTAGGTAACTGTGCACACCTGGAGCATTGGGTGATTGTATACCAGCGGTCTTTTCTATATAAAGAACTGGGCTGTTGGTCTCAAAGGAAGGTCACATGCTTTGGTCTCTCTCTCACACCATGGGTTTTCTTTTTTCCTTTTAATATTGATCTTTCATTGCATTTAGACATGTATTTAACTTTTTTTATTATTTATTTTTCCCTAGACAAAGAACATTGTTTATTTTCCCAATAAATTATAAATCAATTAAACCCTATTTTGTTGTCTGTCTCCGTCTTTATGTTGTGGTCTTGGAACGAGCTGGACATTAACACTCTGGACTCTGTTTCCTCACCTTGATGTGTTCAGCTGTTTTCTCAGACTCTCCTTTCATTTTTTCTTTGTGTTTTAGTTTCTCCTGTAATGATTTCAGTGCTGTTTTGAGCTCCTCCTAGAATTAAACAAAATAAAAATACATAAAACACCAGTTTACAGTGAAAAAAAGATGATAAAACAATCCTGTGATATGATCATATAATGTAATGCAAAAGTATTTGCCTCCATCTAGATTACTTCTGTTTTTGTGAACATCTTATACTAATTCAGAAATTAAAACCTGACATAAAACCAAGGCAACCTGAGTGAACACAAAGCACAGTTTGTAAATGACAATGCTATTTATTGAAGCAAAAGAAGTTATCCAATACCAACTGGGCTTGTGTGAAAAAGTATTTGCACCTGTAAGTAATTCCGCAAATCTATGAACCTTTATTGATAATGGAGTTCAGCTGAACTAAACACAACCAGCTCTGATCAATCAAATCAACACTTAAACAGGACTTTATAACAACATGAAGTCGGCTAAAACTCATTTCTCTTACCTTATATGAAGGAATAACTTCATCGACTGGTCTGACTGTGTGATTGACGTGTTTCTGTGAAGTAAAACACACTACACACACCGGCTGTTTGTCCTCCAGACAGAAGAGTTTGAGTTTCTCACTGTGTAAACTGCAGATCTCCTCAGATCCTGATGAACGCCTCTCATTTCTCTTCTTCAGGAACGACTCACACAAGTTTCTTAATGCCAGATTAGGAGGAAGATCAGATTTTGAGGATCTTCTCCTGCAGACGGGACACTCCTGAGTCTTCTTGGTTCTCCAGAACTGTTGAAGACACTCTTTACAGACACTGTGACTACATGCCAGAAAAACGGGATTCTTGAAGATTTCATGACACACAGGGCAAGAAAAATCATCTTCAGATAGTGAAGCCATTTTCAGTCTTTGAGCTCCAGCGATCTAAACTTTACTTTCACTTTCTGAACAAGAGTTTGAAAGATGAATCACCACCAGAATCACAAAGATCTGCTGTCTATTCAGAAACAAACTTCACAAAGATCCTTCTGTAAAGTGTTTCTCTTGGTTCTTCGCTGATGGCTGATTCTTTATTGCTTTTGTCAGTAGAGAAGAGAGTCAGTGTGACAGGAAGCAGAAATAACACGTCCGTCTCTTCCTGGTAAGAGCTGTAAGAGGGAGGAGTTTATGATCAGGGGCCAGTTGCATAAACTTAGCCACCCTGTTAAGACTGTGTCTTAAGAACTAGTTTAACCAACTAGTAGTTGCCAAGGGGTAATCAGTATTACTTTTCCAATACAAATAAGACCAATCTACCTTTTCATAACTGAATTTAAAAGTTATGACCAGTCTTGAAGAAAAAAAAATTAGACGACTAACTTTTTAAGACTAGTCTAAACAGTTTATGCAACTGGCCCCAGGTGAGTGTGTTTAAACAAGTCAGACAGGAACATCAGGATTTCTGCAGGTAAAATCTTAACAAATTATATTCAAAATGAACTTGCATTGAAATGTTAAAATAAAGTTCTATAAACTCTTGGATAAAACACAAAAGAACAATGAAAATACACAAATATTAACAATAAAACCCCCAAACCCTTACACGCAGGCCTGATTTAAGAATTCAGAGGCCCCTGGGCACAATGTCTTGTAAGGATGCACCCATTGCAGCATGAACAGCTGACATGTTTATGGAAGCCCAAATAATCAATTTCAAAATCGACTCTGGTGCAGATGCCACTATAATATCCAAGAAAGATATGAAAGTCTGAAAAATAAGATACCACTGAGAAAAACAAATGTCATACTGAACAGTCCTTGTGGCAAGCTGGAGTGTATGGGCCAGATGAGAACAAAAGTAAGCGTAAAAAAATATGTACTTGATGAATGCATATGTGGTGAGAGGAGCCCACCTTGGAAATCTGCTGCAACACAGTGCTGCAATTCAAATGGGGCTAACAAAAAGAATAGATGAAATAACAGAGAGTGATGGCATGAGAACCAGTTAAAATAATGCTTAAAAGTACAGCGGAGCCATACAGTGTTGCCAATGCTTACGAAGGTAAAACAGAAACTGGACAGAATGGAGCGGGTGTGATTGAAGAGGTTTCTGAGCCCACTCCATGCCAGTCACCAAAAGGAACGGAGATATTAGAACATGTGTCGACCTCAAACGACTGAACGAAGCCATCGTTATGGGGCAGTTGTGGCCTAATGGATAGAGAGTTGGACTTGTAACCTGAAGGTCGCAGGTTCAAATCTCAGGTCCGGCAGGAATTGTCGGTGGGGGGAGTGAATAACCACCACTCCCCAACGCTCTCTCTACCTTCAATACCATGACTGAGGTGAGCCCCTTGAGCGCCGGGCCCACTGCTCCGTGTGTGTGTTCACTACTGTGTGTGTGCGCACTTGGATGGGTTAAATGCAGAGCACACATCACTTCACTCACTCACATTTGCGAAAATATATTCTGCCAACCTTGGAAGACATCACTTCTTTTCTAGCCTGGATGCTGCCAGCGGTTTCTGGCAGATACCGTTAGACGACGCCAGCAAGAGGTTGACTACTTTCACAACCCCCTTCAAGAGACACTGTTTCTGTCGCTTGCCATTCGGCATAACTAGTGCTCCAGAGATATTTCAGTAGCACATCATTGAGCTGCTTCAGAGCGTCGAGGGAGTATGCTGCTATATGGATAACATCTTAACATAGTTAAAGGGGTCATAACATGGATTTTTTATTATTTTAATGTGTTCCTTGAGGTTTACCTATAATGTTAGTAAAGTTCTTTGCACAAAAAAAACTAAATAAAATAAAATAAAATAAAATAAAATAAATATGTGGAAATATTATTATTTTCAACCCTTATTCTGATCCTCTCTCTAAAATGACTTGTTCTCTTTCATAGGTTCAATCGACGCTATGACATTTACATTTACATTTACATTTAGTCATTTTGCAGTAAAGTAATTAATCTTGAAGAGGCAATCAGACAGACAAAGTGCTTGTAACACCAAGTCTCAGGCATTGTTCAAATAAGTACAAGCTAGCAAGGGAAGGAATAAATAAAGTTTTTTTTTTTTTTTTAAGTTTAGGATGAAGTCAAGTTGTGTCGAAAGAGATGAGTTTTCAGCTGTTGCTTGAAGATTGACAGGGATCCAGCACTCCGTATAGGGGTGGGAAGATCATTCCTCCAGCCAGGAATGGTGAACGAGAATGTTCTGGAGAGTGATTTTGAGCCTCTCTGTGATGGTACCACGAGGCGTCGCTCACTAGCAGATCTTAGACTTCTGGAGGGGATGTAGATTCTTAATAGTGAGTGCAAGTAGGTGCGTGCTGAGCTGAGTCCAGCCTAGAAATGACAAGGGCCTGGACAAGAAGTTGTGCAACATGCTCCGTCAGAAAGGGCCTGATCTTTCTGATGTTGTGTAGTGCAAACCTGCAAGATTGAGCAGTCTTTGCAATGTGGTCTTTGAAGGTCAGCTGGTCATCAAAGATTACACCAAGATTTCTGACCAAAGTTGATGGGGTAATTGTTGATGAACCTAACTGGATCGTGAAGTCATGCTGTAGATTCGGAGCGACAGGGAAGACAAGAAGCTCAGTCTTTGCAAGGTTGAGCTGTAGGTGATGTTCTTTCATCCATGCCGAGATGTCCGCCAGGCAACCTGAGATCCGTGTAGCTAGCGTTGGATCATCTGGTTGAAAAGAGAGATAGAGCTGTGTGTCATCAGCGTAGCAGTGGTAGGAGAATCAATGTGCCTGTATGATGGGACCCAGTGATGTAGTGTATGTGGAGAAGAGGAGGGGTCCAAGAACCGATCCCTGAGGAACCCCAGTGACCAGTCGATGTGCTTTGGATACCTCCCCAGGCCACCCTGAAAGACCTACCAGTGAGATAGGATTCAAACCAGTGAAGTGGAACCCCAGTGATGCCCAGTGATGAGAGGGTGGACAGGAGTATCTGATGACTGACAGTGTCAAAAGCGGCAGATAGATCCAGCAGAATGAGGACTGATGATTTGGAATGGGCTTTTGCAATTCGCAGGGCTTCAGTGACTGAGAGTAGCACAGTCTCAGTTAAATGGCCACTCCTGAAACCTGACTGTTTAGCGTCCAGTTTGTTGTTCTGTGAAAGAAACAATGAGACCTGGTTGAAGACAACTCGTTCAAGTGTTTTCACTATGAATGGAAGGAGAGAGACAGGTCTGTAGTTTTCTATAAGAGAAGTGTTTAATGTAGGTTTTTTGAGCAGTGGGGTTACCCGAGCCTGCTTGAACGCAGTGGGGAAGATGCCTGTGAGGAGGGATGTGTTGATGATGTGTGTGAGTGCCGGTAAGAGTGTGGGAGAGATTGCTTGCAGAAGGTGTGAGGGGATTGGGTCAAGAGGACATGTTGTAGGATGGTTGGAGAGGAGAAGTTTGGATACTTCAGCCTCAGTCAGGGGACAGAAGGAGAAGATGGGAGTTTTAGCAGTGGATGTGGTTGGGGGTCCTGTGTGCGTGGAGGTGAGAACTGACCACTGATCGATCTAGTTTTGTCTGTGAAAAAAGTGGCAAAGTCATCTGCTGTAATAGAAGTGGTGGGAGGTGGTGGAGGGGGACAGAGGAGAGAATTAAATGTTCTGAAGAGATTACGCATGTCTGGAGCGCTGTTGATCTTGTTGTGGAAATGTGAGGATTTGGCAGTGTGGACTTCAGCAGAGAAAGATGAGAGCAAAGACTGATACCTACTCAGGTCCGAAGGATCGTTTGATTTGCGCCATTTTCTCTCTGCCGCTCTGAGTTTAGTCCGATGTTCACGAAGAACATGAGATAACCAGGGGTTAGAAGGGGCAGCCCGTGCTGACCTAGAGGAGAGAGGACAAATGTCGTCTAGACAAGAAGTTAAGGTAGAGCATAAAGTGTCAGTAGCTGCATTTACATCCAGAGATGAGAAATGGGTAGGTGAGGGAAGAGAGGAGGATACTACAGAGGAAAGATGGGAAGGAGAAAGGGAGCGTAGGTTTTGTCTAAAGTAACTGGCAGGGGGGTTGGTGGCACACGGGTAGCAAAATGTAATGTAAATGTAATGAAGAAATGGTCAGAGATATGTAGCGGTTGTACCAGAATGTTATCTGCAGTACAATTGTGTGTGTATATTAAATCAAGTTGGTTGCCTGATTTGTGTGTGCTAGTAGTGGTAAGGCGTTTGAGATCAAACAAAGCTAGGAGTGCATGGAAGTCTGTAACTTGTCTAGGTGAATGTTGAAATCACCAAAGACTAAGAGTGGAGTGCCATCCTCCACGAAAGAGGACAGCAGCCCATCCAGCTCCTCTAGGAAGGTGGCTAGAATTTGGCCAGGGGGACGGTAAATTACCACAATCTGGAGTTTTATAGGAGCTGATACAGTAATGGCATGAGATTCAAATGAGTCGTAATTGCATAGGGGAGAGCGGGTTGAGTATTTCCAATTGTTTGTAATGAGCAGGCCAGTGCCCCCACCCCGGCCAACTTGACGTGGGGTGTGAGAGAAAGAGAAATTATTGGAGAGAGCAGCTGGGGTTGCTGAGTCTTCTGGACGAATCCAGGTCTCAGTCAAGCCCAAGATGCTCAGCGTGCATTTTAAAGAAAAAGCAGAAATGAAGTCAGCTTTGTTGACAGCTGACTGACAATTCCAGAGACCCACAGAGAAAGAAAGAGGTGTAGTGGAAGATGTAGAGATAGGGCGTAGGTTAGCAGGATTACGTTGCCGTCTGCGTGTGATATTAGAGCGTGGTTGAGAGAGAACCGGAATGTTTTGGAAACACATGATAGAAGTGGAAGGAAAGAGGATAGGAAAGGAGAGTGTGTGAGGGAAGGAAAAAATTATACTTAAGCGTGTAGCTTGGTGTCGTTGCTTAGTTAAAGTCGCGGAGGAAAAAGTCGCAGGTCTTTACACTCATCGGTCTTCACACGAGGAGGCTGAACACGACGGCTGAACGCTTCCGCAAACGCTTCCGCGTCAGCGCGCAGACCTCAAATAAATACACAGTCTAAAGTGAAAAAAAGCTGTGGCCGCCTTTAATTAGCATAGCCACCAGCCTATAGCAGGGCAAATGGCTCAAATCGAAACTAACACTTCACACTTAAGTGCACGAAAGGAGCTAAGCAAATGACACAGGCTCCTTCTTGACGCAATGGGAATGTCCTCTGGGTGTGCCGATTGTCTCAAGCAAGTATAGAGTCATGCCAACTCACTGGCTGATGGTGCGGGCACCGCCTCAGTGCTGAAACTGTATGTGTTTACGCCTGTCAAGTTGAATTCTGGCAGTACTGTGCAGGGGTCAAGCAGAGTGGGGTCCGTCTCCTGCTCACTTTCCCGTTCTGGTTAACGGGACATTAAAAACATTTAAGAATAGAAAATGATTATACATAGTGCAATCAGTTCGGACGTAGCACAGTGCTCATTCAACAAATGCACAGCTAAACAGATGAGTTTTGAGTCTGGATTTAAATGTGGCTAATGTTTTAACACATCTGATCTCTTCTGGAAGCTGGTTCCAACTGCGGGCAGCATAATAACTAAAAGCGGATTCCCCTTGTTTTGTGTAAACCCTTGGTATTTCTAACTGACTCGATCCTAATGATCTGAGTGGTCTGTTAGGTTTATATTCAGTGAGCAGATCTCCGATGTATTTAGGTCCTAGGCCATTGAGAGATTTATAAATGAGTAAAAGTACTTTAAAATCAATCCTAAATGTAACTGGAAGCCAGCGTAAGGACCTGAGGACTGGTGTGATATGCTCAAATTTTCTGGTTCTAGTCAGAATCCTGGCAGCAGCGTTCTGGATGAGCTGCAGCTGTCTAATGGTCTTCTTTGGAAGGCCGGTGAGGAGACCACTACAATAATCCACCCTGCTGGTGATAAAGGCATGAACAAGTTTCTCCAAGTCTTGACTGGAAACAAAACATCTAATTCTTGCAATGTTTTTGAGATGATAGTATGTTCTCTCTCATTATTTGACTTAGTGGGAGCATATAGAGGCTAAACAAGAGTGGTGCAAGAATTGAGCCTTGTGGGACTCCGCATGTCATGGACGTCCACTTAGACTTATGCTCTCCTATACTCACACAATAACCTCTCCCTTCTAAGTATGATCTGAACCATTTGAGTACCATCCCAGAAAGCCCAACCCAGTTTTCCAGTCTCTCTAGAAGTATGTTATGATCAACAGTGTCAAACGCAGCACTAAGATCTAGTAGTACCAGCACTGATATTTTGCCAGAATCAGAATTGAAGTGAATATCATTTATTATCTTAATAAGCGCGCTCTCTGTGCTATGATACGCTCGGAAACCAGATTGAAAATTGTCCAGGTATCCATTTGAGTTTAAGTAGTTGTTCAGCTGATTAAAAACTACCTTTTCAATAATCTTACCTATGAAAGGAAGATTTGATATTGGTCTATAGTTGTTCAACATGGTGTTATCAAGATTGAGCTTTTTCAGAAGGGGCTTAACAACTGCAGTTTTCAGGGAGTTTGGAAAAGTCCCAGAAAGAAGTGAGGCGTTCACCACTTCTAAGAGATCTGCTTCTAAACAGTTAAGCACACTTTTGAAAAAAGATGTGGGAAGTGAAAGATTCAGTGGTAACAGAGATCAATATATCAAAGAAAATACAGAAGTGATCAGATAGTGCTACATCCTTAACAACAATGGATGAAATGTTTAGACCTCTACTGATGAGTAAATCTAGAGTGTGTCCACGATTGTGTGTGGGTCCATGCACATGCTGGGTCAGATCAAACGTGTTTAAAACAGTTATAATTTCTTTTGCAGTTTTGATTTCTGCATTATCTATGTGAATATTAAAATCCCCTGCAATAGTAAAACAGTCAAACTCTGAGGAAATCATTGATAACAGTTCTGTGAACTCTTCAACAAAGGCTGGAGAGTATTTTGGAGGCCTGTAAATAATGATAAACAGAATGCGTGGAGCACCTTTCAGCACAATACCTAGATATTCAAAGGACAAATACTGACCAAATGACACTTGCTTGCATTGATAAACATCTTTAAATAGAGCAGCTACACCTCCACCTCTCCTAACAGTCCTGCAGACACTTGTAAAGTTAAAGTTAGGAGGGGCTGTTTCATTGAGGACTGTTGCACTGCAGTTGTCTTCAAGCCATGTTTCATTTAGAAACATAAAATCCAGGTTGTTTGTGGTTATTAAATCATTGATCAGAAATTATTTATTTTTTAGTGAGCGAATGTTTAAAAATGCTAACTTGATGGAGTTATATGTGGTCTCTATAGCAATCTTAGATTGAGGCATTATAGGCCGCAGAAAAAACAGAGATAGAGAGAGCTACAGGCACACTGGGTTCCCGCTTGTTCTGTAAACATTTGTGAATGTTGCTGCTAATATAGCGGGGACCCCACACATATCACTGAGAGCTGTTATCAGTTGTTTTTGGTTCACCTACAGCCGATGGAGGAGGGTTTGGGCCCTGGCGTTGTGGCAGCGGTCGGAGAGCTCTCACAGGAGGAGGAGGAGGGCGAGCTGGGCCTGTAGTCTTTGGTGGTTGTGGGGCCCGCCATTTTTTAGTTGATATCTGAGGGCTTGCAGCGAAAGAGTGGGAGAGTTTGGTCCCAGCATACACCAGTTCCTCCATTTTCTGTGAGAAGCTTAGAAGTGGTTAGGGATGCTATTTCACTGGCGTTCGAGATGCGTGGTCTTTCTTCACCTCTCAGCATTCGGGCGCATTCTGCCAGGAATGTGGCTTCCTCTCAAGCTCTTTTTGAGAGTCCCCCTAGAGGATATTTGTGTAGTGTCAGGATGGTCCTCTCCACACACTTTTATCAAGTTCTATAATTTGGATGTTGACACGGCTTCTGGTTCCCGGGTCTTGTCCACTTGAACCAGACGTGGATGCTATCTGGTTCTTCATCGGGCCAGATACGGCAGTGTTTTAGCTTGGCGTGTTTGGAGTGAACGAGTGAACCTATGAAAGAGAAAGTCTCAGGTTACTTGCGAAACCCATGTTCTCTGAGTAGGGAACGAGACGCTGCATCTGCTGCCAAGCTCCTCGCACTGCCAACAAGAGGCATTTTTCGGAAGAGAAAGCTGAGGAGCAGATGGCACGTTTGCCAATATAAGGATGGTGATGTACAAGTCTCGAGGCGGTGCCCGTGCCATCAGCCAATGAATTGGCGTGATTCTATACAGGCTTCAGACAATCGGCACACCCAGAGGATGTTCCCATTGTATTATAACCACGCATCGTCTCATTCCCTACTCAGAGAACATGGGTTATGCAAGTAACCAGAGACGTTTTTAAGGGGCGGGTCCTTTAAAGCTTCTCAGTAATCAGCCACTGTTATGATTGGCTAACGTCATTGCATAGGAAACAATATCAACGCCCCCTCACTATTGCATGTGAGTGTGGGAGGGAGGTGCCTATGGTGAGAATAAGACTATTCGTCGATGTCTTGCTCTGGAAGCGGTGTTTATGCAAATGTTTGTGTCTGGGTGATTTCATCTTGTCCGTCAGATCCAATTGAGCCGTTTTTGGAGCTTGATTAAATAAATGCTTTGTTTATAATGAGGATAATGTTTTAAGCTATTAAACTTGCAGGATGTTTTAATGGTTTAAAGACCTCTTATATGTCAAAAGATCACTGCAAATTTGATTTCTCATGTCATGACCCCTTTAAAGCGGATGCTGGGTCTGATTAATTAGCTTTGCCATTACCTGCCAGACTGCACTACAATGAGTGCATTTACATGGACTCTCTTAATGCAATCATAATGAGATTTTGACAATATTGCGATTAAATTTTACCTCATGTAAACACAATACTTTGATCTAAATAATGCGATTAAGCTCATAACTGCAGCAAGCATAATCGTATTAACAGAAGTGGCATACACTGATTTTAATCGAAATATTCAGGCATGTAAACACCTTAATCGCAGTATTGCCGCTCTGACCAAAGTGCGCATGCGCTTGTGACATACATGAATGACGTGACACGCACCTATAGTAATACGCAGATTAGAAACAATGGCAGGGAAGAAAGCATCGCATTTCTAGGGAAAACAAAACTTGCTGCCACCAGTGTCTCTGTTCCTTACACTCATCCAGAAACAGCAAGTACAACACGACGGCAGCGTAGGCAAACGAACTGCCATCGCATTTCTATGGCGCCGAAACAGCATGGACTATAACCATACAAAAGTGTTTTGCATTAGATGTAAAATAAATTAAAACAGCGGCTAGTAACACACCTGCGCTCTTTCTGAGTCCATCAGTTGTGCTGTGCAGTGGGGTATGTGAATATGGCAGTAAAAAATTAACCACAATTCTTAGCGAATAATAAGAATAAGGGAAATTGCATGTAAACGGAGTGAAGAGCTTTGCTCTTGACATGTAAACATCATAATACGGTTAAATCCTTACTCTGATTATTGGGAATAACTGCATTACTCGTGCGCATGTAAACGTAGTCAGTGTTACAGCCATTGAATGAGCTACTGAGAGCCAATGCAGTGTGGAGATGGGACAAGAGTTAAGACGATGCATTCATGAAAGTGAAAGAAATGCTAGTTGCGGCCCCAGTGCTGGCATATTACAACATGAACACATTACAGCATGAAGCCAACAGTCGTCACGGCGAAGCCAGCAGTTATGCCAGAGGTCTCAAACTCAATTCCTGGAGGTCCACAGCTCCAACTCACACCTGCTTGGAAGTTTCTAGTGATCCTGAAGACCTTGATTAGCTGGATCAGGTGTTTGATTAGGGTTGGAGCTAAACTGTGCAGAGCTGAGGCCCTCCAGGAACTGAGTTCGAGACCAATGAGTTACGGAATAGAGGGTGCATTGCTTCAAGAGCATTATGGGAAGATGCTTCCAGTGGCCTTCTGTTCCCGTACTCTCACAGCTGCAGAGAAGCGTTACGCTCAAATTGAAAAAGAACATTTGGCTTCAGTCTGGACGTGTGAAAAGCTGTCATGATATCTTTGTGGTTTGGAGTCCTTCAAAGTACTCACAGATCATAAACCTTTAGTCCCTTTGATAAACCAGAAAAACCTTAAGGAGGTCCACCGCAATAGCATTTCCTTTATAATCACTAAAAAGGTGTCACTTCCTTTAGTTCACCGCAATCTCACAAAGTTCCTTTATAATCAACCAACCTCTTATTTAAATCATGTTACAACGAGACTATTCACAAGTGTGCAAAAAATAAAAATCCAGCTAGTGAATTC
>NC_081157.1:55641569-55655068 GCF_012432095.1 Onychostoma macrolepis | reverse complement strand
GTGCGGATATATTTGTACCAGCTCAACTATTCGACACTTCAGTGTGTTCATATTGCTAGTAACTTGGTGGTCCGTGTATCATCTGATCATTTTTTTTTTTTTTTTTTAATATTGATTTTTTTTTTTTTATTTAAAGTGCAAAAACAAGATTTTGGCTCGATTCTCATTTTTTGGTTCACGGGATAGAAAACGGATAACGACTTCAAAATTCGTTTTGCCCTTGTGGGCGGTCATGAGACGCCCCTTTCTGCCGATTGGTCAACCAAATCTGAACCCGTGACGTCATCAGTCTTTCCTCTGTTCCGTTCAAGAAAATAATAGTCCTCTGCTGCTGTATCAGTATACCGATTCTTAAACTGTACGGGGCAGGTCCTAGATCGGGCTTTCTTCTGTGCAAACTAAGCGTTTACAGAACTATTTATTTCAGAAATTTGAATCAGCACCAAGCCTGTTTTATTTAGCTGTGCAGAGTTAAATCAGTGTGAAGCTGCACTGTGCAGAGTGGATGAGAAGCACAGATAAGAAAAGATAGAAAAAAAAACAAAACAAAAACAAAGACACCAACAGGTTTTGCTGTATTGGTAAAGATTATATAATCACACCTTCATTCCACACAGAACCCCAATATAGAACAACAGGCTATTTAGGCTATATATCTATGTACTCTTGGTTGGCTTGAAAGGGGTGTTTGGTTAGGCTAGTTCTTCATTTATTGAATGAGGAGTTTGTTATCCTTCAGTGACTTGTGTTCTAAATAGCTACTGAACGTAAACAATTTAAGCTCGTTATAAATGCCATTCCAAAAAGTTTTATAAATCTATACAAAACTTTTGTTTACATGCCAGATGGATCATGTGAACTCTCATCACTTCTCTTTAATGTAACGACCTCAAAGCTTCCCAACAAACGTATTCGTTCTTGGTTGTCTATAGACTGGGCTTGCTTCTGTGTAGATATAAATTCTATTCTTTGCATCAGCTGGGCATGGCTGGGTATGATATGACAGCTGTTATACCCTACCCTGCTTAATTGTTTGTTTAATTAAGTAAATATTTACTTAATTCATTTCAAAATAAATATTTTAAACACTAATACGAAAAGGAAAGAATACAATTGGGTATAATACACTCAAAAAAAATGGTTTTGTGCCACTGTCCGTTTTATTCAGATATTTTTTGTTAAAACAACACAAATATATTTCATTTTCAGCCAAAACACTATTGTATTGTGTTTAATTAACTTAAACTGTTTAATGTTCCATTTTACTTAATTATCAATTGTTAAACTAACGTAAAGGGTTTAATTTCGCCATTCAAAAAAACCCCCGGATATGACGATTTCGAACGCCTTTGATGAAGACGGCGCGAAGGCTGTGCATCATGGCGTCTAGAAATACCAGTCAGGTAAGAAAATCTAAAGTTTTCTTTGTGTTAAGCCAAAGTCTTTCATTTGTTAGAGTTTTTATTATGCTTTTAGTGTTTTGTTTTCGAGTAGTTATTGTGTAACTGTTTACCGCGCCGTTATGATTTCGTGCGGTTGGGAGATGTGAAAGCGCATGTCTTTCTGTCGTGTTTGGACTGTAACGTTAGTGTATATGTAACGTTATGCGTCCTTGTAGAACAGACCATGGGTCGAATTTTTTTTAATTCAGATGGTTTTCCTTATTAATGATATATGAGCAGTTAAATAAAACCTCCCTGTGCTCTTTCTATCCTACTCAATCAGCTAAAGCACGGAAGCAAGTACAAATAATGCCACAGTCGACTTCTGCATACATTTTAACATTTTATCTGCTATTCTTCTTTTGTAACAGCATGCATTTGATCACTGTTTTCTTACTTCATCGCTGCCTGATGAAGGAATGTCACAACTTTACTGACGGAGGAGAAAACAGTTTTGGCAAAAGTAAGTGAAGTGCTGTATGCATTTTAATCATTTATAAACCGAAATAAGAATGATTACACTGAATAAACATGAGCGATGCAAGTCTGCAGCGCTACTTTGTGTATTGCCGTTACCAGGGAAACAATAATTGTTTTGCTTTTTCAGTTATTATTAGAGCAATGTGAAAACTAGCAGTTTGCCAAATGTAATCAGTTTTATTTTTTGGATTCAACTTGGACTAATCTACATTTTTATGTAACTGAATTTAAAAAAAAAAAAAATTGCTAACTTTTAAGACTAGTCCTAAACTTTTATGCAACAGCCCCCAGGTCTTAAAGGGGTGGTTTATTGCAATTTCACTTTTTTAATGTTAGTTAGTGTGTAATGTTGCTGTTTGAGCATAAACAACATCTGCAAAGTTGCAGCGCTGAAAGTTCAATGCAAACAGAGATATCGTCTTTTAAAATTCTGGAAGTTTAATGCCTACAAAAACGGCTGGTAAGAGACTACAACGAACTACTTCCCGGGTCTGATACGTCACGGACCCAGATAAACCCCGCCCTCGGGAACATGTAAGGAAGGGGGCGGGGCCATGCTGTGATGCTTTAGAGAAGAGGAAGAGAAAACTAGGGGTGCACGTAAAAATATATTTATATATGAATCGTGATTCTGTCTTCTAACGATTCTAATGGATTCACAAGTTTCAAAATTAATGTTCTACAGCAGCAGTTCTTAATAATGTTCCTCGAGTCGCCCTGCTCTGCAGCTCTCTCTCTCTCTCTCTCTCTCTCTCTCTCTCATTCAGATCGTCAGATCAGCTCCAACAAAATGTTCCAATTATACATTTTCACATAGCAATGAGAAGCGTTATACATGGACGTGTGTGCAGTTGCCGTACTGTATTAAAGCTTTAATCAGAATAAAACCGTATATTAAAAGCTAACATAAGCAGTAGCATAATAACAGCGTATCTAAACGTATGAGACAACGAACAAACAAACATACCATTAAGAGCCGTGCTTGCACAGGTTCTGCGCGATCTTCACTAATATCCTCTGCGTCTCAATTGGGCTCAAATTGATAAGCAATAGACGTTTCTATATTGTTATAAATCATTGTTTACAATACAACAGGAGCACATGCCGCTGAGCTGAGGGGCGGGACATTTAGACGCACGCTCGGCGGTTTAGTGAATCACAACACACTGAGCCAGCTAACCAATCAGAGCCCATCACGTATTTCTGAGGGAGGGGCTTCATAAAAACAGGAAGTAATCGAGGCGTTTGTCAGAGAATATGAAAAATATGAAAAATAATGCGTTTTTAAAAAAAATGAAGCATGAACACATGTTAGACTGCACCCCATAAACACAATCAAGCCTAGAAAAAAAACCAGTAAACCACCCCTTTAAAAAGGTCTTTATAAGTTTTAAATTTGATTTTAAAAATCCTGCAGATACGCTGTAATAATATTTTGTTGACTTTTGTTACAATCCATGGCTTAGCCTATTTGAAGTTTTGGTTATGAACATGGAGGACGCGGTCATACAATGACTTCAAACCGGACAGTACTCTGAGCTGTTCACATTATACATATGCTCCAGATATGTAATCACATCCACCCTTTTGGAATGATAAACATATTCATTACTCAAGCAAATAAATCATTGATTTGTTTTTGATCATTGAATTTGTCTTTGCTGTTAAACTGTATGGGTGTATGGGTTCCACCAGAGAAATGACTGAAGTCGATAGTGTGGGACCATTTCGGGTCCACCAAGAATGACCAGGGCGTCATTTAAATATTGCCGTAAAAACTGCTGTTAAAGAGCGAATACATAAGGGATAATGCACGGCTAGCCAACCTGTTCTCGCTGTGCAATAAACGATTTTAATGCACGATGTGAAGGCAAGGACCACCTGACGCGAAGTTCGTTAGCTCGAACATTCTGCCCGTTTCAGAGATGAAATGGTGCGGTGACAGAGAGTGCGTGTGTGAATTAGCTTACCTGCATCTGCGCGTCACTACAAACAATGAAGATTTGAGTTTAGTTATTTAAACAGTCATTTTACCCCCTCTTTGCTGATTAATATAATGTAGCGATCCAGTATCTAAGCTATTTTATTAATGAAAGTCGCTGGGCAGCGTTCACAACACGTTTCTGTCCTCCTAAACGTTTGTGTGGGCAGCTCGATCTCGATCTCACAAACCAAAATAATAGACATGATTTTCTCAGGCCTTATGTAAAATCAGATGAATAAAGATTATTAAAATGAATAAGTATGGATGACAGTTGATTACAATAATAGTTTAGTTTATTCCCCTCATTAGTAACAGTGTCCTCTGTGGGATAAATAAAGTTAATATTAGTCTTATATTAATAATACTTAATTAATATTGTGATTTATCATCCCTGTTATAGTATTATTCATAAGTCAATTTATTTTTCACAATCTCTCCAAGTTCTGTACCTCAGGTCCAAAAGAAATGTAGAAAGAATGAAATGAAAACACCAAATACATTTTATTTTCAAAAGGGAAATACTGACATGGATGTTTACAGAGCAGAGGTCACCTTTTTTAATTCCAATAGGAGAGATGGCCTTTTTTTTTCTTTAGTATTATTATCTTGTGCTGTATTATTGGTTACTGTGTTATTTCTGCTTCAGAAGGCAGCAATAAATTACACTTTAATATCTAAAGAGTGTTTGTTATTTTATGTTGTGAAATGAATAAATGCATACTAATCATAATAATCGTGAAACCGTGATTATTCCTCAGACTATAATCGTACCAACAAAATCAATAATCGTTGCATCCCTACCAGCCACTGAGTTTTAGGGTTATGGTCACGCAACGATACTGACGCCTTCACTTCCAGGTCAAGAAGCTGTCAATCAAAAACTCAGTAGCCAATGAGAACACACCGCTGTTAGCCCCGCCCCCACGAGAGCATTGTGCCAGAATGGCGAACGAAAACTTCAGAAGCGTAAATGAAATCTTCAGAATCGTAAACGAAAACTTCAGAAGCGTAAATGAAAACTCTGGAAGTGCATTTGTAAGTACAGATCAGCGAATGAAAGATGAGAAAACAGTTGCAAAACCTGCAGTGTATTAAAAACGAGGTCCAAGATTTTGCCTGTAATTTATTTATTTTTTAGTTTCAAAGACATTTTATTCAGTTTCAATTGATATTTTCATACGTTTCTTGAAAAATTACATTCATTTTATTTGGCACAAATCTAATTCCATAGGCAACACGTCCAGCGATGTCAAAGATGTACACAGTGGGGGGATATTTAAAACTTAGCAGAGCATCCCCGTGGTCCCGTGCAGATTCCTGCCACCATAATGGTGATGTATAATATACAACACCATGGGTGCAGCCCATATGTAATACTCCACCTGTGTTAAAGTGACAAGAATGACAAATTACATACATGTTTTCTGCATAGATGATGGTACTTAAACAAAAAAAGTAACCCTACACAAATGAATTAATGACACTGAAAAACAATATCTTAGCTTTTTTCAGCTTTACAAACATTTTGGGGTAAACCTCCTTATAAAGGAGAAGTTCCTCCAGCCTGTTTATAAGGTCTGTTTGTGAGCCAGTTGTTGACACTCCAAGACAGTTGCATGCCTTCACCAGGTCTTCTCTTTTATGCTGTGGAGAAATTACTTTCTATTAGTGTTGTTCGTGGGAAAAAAGTTAATAGCGATACATTGAGTGCTTACACGAATACTGTGAGACTTCAAGTATAAATATTTACCGATTTAGAGTCCAGTATTTGTAAAATATGTTCTTCACCAATGTCCTGGCTTTCACGGCATACAGAGCTCACCCTTTCACTTTGAGAGAGACCTTTGAAAACTTCTGTTTTTGGAAGCTTGTCGTGTAGTCTTGTGTGTTGTCCAATCCAAGGAGCTAAGGCTGAATATGTCAGTGGACTTGAGGAAGGATTGTTAGATGAGTCTGAGGAACAGAATTTTTTCTAAGATTAACATCAGTTAATTTTTGGTTCTACTGCTACAAAACCCAAGGCTTTACCCTTAATGTTGAAACGTAATATATTATTAAGACACATTATTAACATTAATGGCAATAGTACTGTTAAACAATTGAAACAGTATTTTCATTGGTACCGTCACAAAATCCAGTGGCAATGATCTCCTTTTGCAGGTTCTCCCATCTTGCTGCCACATTAACAAGGGTGTCCTGGAGGCCAGTGTTCTGAATGTCCGGGCGTCTCATGAGATTGACTGGAAATTATAGTAAAAGGGGTTGTATGTGAATGTGTGTTATTTTGAAGGCCTAAATGTTGTGTTAAGAACATTTACAGATCTGAGGGTTTTTATTCAGATTTGACTCTCACCTGGTATATCAAATGCAACTTTCCAATTGGTGTCTGCTATGACAATGGATGGATGATAACCACAGCGGTAACAAAAACAATTGTATGAGTACTGCCTTAAAGCACTGAAATGGTAGAATGCTTTTCTTAGCATGTTGATTGGCAAAGCAGTTCTTGAATGGGATTCAATTGTTCTAAACAGCCGACCCACAGCAATATGATTCTGTGGAAAGTAAATTTAATAGAGGTTTTACTCCACTGATGAACAGTTTTGCATGATTATTGTGAAATCTTGAAACATGCTCTCTAAATATCTAAATTTTGTGTATACTTACTGAAACACCAGCAGTCAGAAAAGAGCATAAAGGGATTGACAGAAAAATTCTGTTATTGTAGTTGTGAAACCCACTCTCATATTCTTGAAACCGGACCAGGTTTCTGCAGACAGGACACTCCTTGGCATAGACAGAAACACCTAGATATAAAATAAATCAATTCAAGGTGATTTTTAAGGTGAGTTTTAGTAAGAAAGAAAGTTGCTCATTAACCATTACATTAGTCATTTTACCTTTAAACTGTTTAAATATTCCATAAACAGTTGCTTGTCGGGTGATGAGTATTTTGTTTCCAAGATCTGGAGGACATGGGCCAGGACAGTATGGGCACTGTACTTAGGAACGGGCTTCTCTGTTGTGGTTAAATCCACTGGAAGGTCTTCTGGTATCCTTTTTGAACTCCAGAAGTAGTTGGTTTCCATGATGATACTACTACGTGAATGTTGGTGAACATCATCACCAGCACTGATCATCTCCTCAACATCTTCAATATCCTCATTTGAGGTGTCCACTGCATTTTGTAACAGCTGGGGATGCTCTTGAAAAAGCCACCACATGGATAAGTATCTATGGACACAACTGATCCGATTTTTTGTACCTCTGCACTGGCAGTGCCACTTACCAGTCTTACTATCAAATGTGCAGACTGTTCTTCCAAACTTACACCAATTGTCCTTTTGGCCTGTGTACACAGAAAAGTATATATATCGCTCAGAAAGGCCATGCTCACCCCAAAAAAATAGGAAAGACAGTCTATGTCCTCAGAGCAAGCCTGCTGGTTTACTGCAGTGCACTCTTCAAGTCTCGATTTTGAAAAAAGTCCTTTTTCTTGCATCTCCTGCAGGGACTCGTTGCGTAGTGCTGGTGGAGGACTGTATGATGTTGCTGTCCTGGTCCTTTCTAAGTGAAAACATTCTTTCCCAGGGTTTCCACTGTTTGCAGCAATGCTCATGAAGTCTGTGCATGCCTGCACTTCACAGGCAAAATAATTTAAAACAGAAGACTTTTGCACATGTATTGGTAGTCTCATCCCATGAGATTCTTTTGTTGTCACATATATTCCATTCACAGAATCAACGCATATCATTGGTTCCTGTCTGCCATGCTGCTGTCTTCCATGTCTTTGGTAGTTGGATGTGCTCGTGAAATGAATCCCACATTTCTTGCAGAACAGGTTCTCTTTCTGAACTGGGTCAACATGGATGGTGTCCAGGCAGGGTTTTCTGTCATCTAAGAAATAATGATACATTACATTATGACATTTTCCACTTTATTACATTTACTGTGTAGGATGGCTATGTATTATGTGTCGACCTGAGGCTTTTTCTGGGAACATCAGACCTGTTGTTGGCACACAACAAAGACAAACAAACAAAATGTATCATTACAAAATTAAATATTTAAAAAACAATAGTACAAGTTTCAAAATTGACAAAACACGTACAACACGAACAATGCCAGTGGCTCCTTCTACCACTTTGTCGATCAGGACAGTAACATGGTATTGAGAACTTGCCTACAAAGAGCGATAATGGAATTAACATGACAAGTAATGGATCTTGGATATTATACATAAAACAACATATATTATAGTGATTTTACAAAATATTACATAATTTATATTACATATAAATATTACATTACATTTACATTTTTAACAATTACTTACACTTGTGTCACCATCTGTAAAGTGAATGGCAAATGTTAGATGCCGTTTGGATATATGATCACTGGATGCTGTAACAGATGTTCTGCAGTAACAGCAGTCCTGATCTCCTCCAAGGCTTCAAAGCTCCTCTTCACTGACAAACTCAAACGTCCTTGCTGAAAAAGAAAACTAATTTGAATAAGCAGACCAAAACACCATCAGGATGACAAAGAATATTTGCTACAATATCACTCCATATCCTAAATCAGTGGTACTAAATCTTTTTTACTCCATGGCCCACTCCTATCTCAATCAATACTGCAAAGCACCCCAACCTTTTTTCTTCACAAAAACAGTTGTAATTCTAGTGTTATTACTTTGCAAATTCATGTTATTATTTGTTAACAAAATATATTAAAGATAGATTTTAATCTAAAGTGCTCTTTTTTTGGAAACATACTTTGCAGAAATGTCACTACAGAGTGTATTTACAACTTTACAGTACTTTGTTCAATTATACAGTAACATTAACAAATAAGAAGTCAACCTATCATACCAAACAAGACCACAGGGAAACGCCAAATGACTGCACATAAACTCAGCGATCTGAAGGCGGCTCTGTGTCATCAGTGAACAGTTCCTCTTTCAGAACAAGCTGACATGTATGTGTTTGGAGCGTCTGATGCCCTTACATTAACACCACTGATCCTCACAGTGCATTATTTTTGACAACTACGTGAATATACTGAACTAAGCAGAAATATGATATCATAGTCATGACTTATGCCCGTACCCAGGCTTTGAAAATTAGTGAGGTAAGGTGAGGTGGGTAATTCTATTATTATAGAATTGTGCTATAATAACCCCTACAAATACAACTCATTATATACACTGTAAACACTTTAAAAGAGACAGACATTTAGATGTTTATGAAAGATGTTTTCTCTGTTTCGGAGGGATGATCATTTTTTAAATCATACCCTATTTATTGCATCAAAACTTGTTAATAATTTATAGTTAGGGGTGGATCATTTTATCAGTCGTTTATTATTCATGCAACAATACATATTACTGTTATAGTTTTTATTAACAACCATTGCTATAGCTGATAACTTTGTCTATTGCTCTTATGAATGTTTATAGCATGATTTGTGACAATTTAACTACTGAATGGAATACTTTGCGTATTTCATTTCATTAACCTACTTGTTCTACAAATCTGTGCACTAGTGTGAAATGCTACTGTTTTTGATAGAGTTGATAACGTTTCTGACTGAAAATATCATATTTTTTACGTTTTCCTTAACGAATGTGCTATCCTGTAAGTAATAATCTGTCCATGGGCTTTTTCTAAAACAAACAAAAACGAAAAATAAACCAAAATTATTTAAAATCTTTTTCAAATATAAAATGATATAAATATGATACAGATATGGTTGACCCTAAACTGCAACTTCCTACTTCATTAACTTTCTAAAGTGTTAAATTAAGTGACAAATCCCAAAAACGCTTATAATAGCTGGATCTATCAGTGATGCTGCGCCCGCGCCCTCACTCACAACTGGTTCATTCTGCGTCTTGCAGCGATCATTATCATACCGCGGATGCTAAACATTCTTGCAAACTGTCTAAACTGAATTATATATGTCATGCAGACATTCATAACTACATGAAAACATTACCGAGGTCCAGAACTCGGTGACCTCATGATCAGTGCGCCGAGAGCACACATACACAGTTCGTCATATCACTACTACTCTTACTGAAGTAAGAAATGTTGTTGATGTTAAGAAAATGCCGAATTATTTTGCTTACCTTCCATGCTAAAATTCTCCAAGAATCGTCAACACCTTAAAAAAAATTGAAAAGTAAATATAGCGACTATAAATTATTTTTAGCGCCTTTCCATGCATGTAGCTGTAGCCAAAAAAGTGTACTTACGCAAAAAAAGATGTCCAGGTTATGATCTTTCAGGCCCGTCGTCCTCAAATCCAGGTTCGCTCACAACCAATCAGATTGCTCGGTTACAGTTCAACGTAGTTCAACCAATCAAAAACTTCTTACGTCTGAAGGCTGGGGGTCGTCGGTGTTGTATTTGTTTGCGGGTGGGGGTGGGGTGGCCGGTTTCAAAGCAATAAACGTCCCGGGTCGATGACAGCCCCCCAAAACCCGATGTAACTTAACTACTTTTAAAAGTAGTTTTTTTTTTGTTTGTTTGTTGTTGTTTTTTTGCATTTGTTTTAAATATAAGCCTGCACGTTACGTTTGTCATTTTACAGCCTTGAATGTACGTATATAAACATAACCTTTACATCCATAACGGCGGATTGATGCATATAAACAAACAAACAGTGCATTTCTACATTTATTTACCTGTTCGCCACATAACTTAAGTTTTATTCCTCCCTTAAGCATAACGGCTCGCGCAGCCCCAAAGTGTCGCGCCTGCCTCAACATCTCTCTCTGTTTACACTCTGATTGATGCTTATGAATAAACAAACAGTGCATTCTACATTTATTTACCTATTTGCCAGATTATTACTCCCTTTAAAACCATAATGGAGCGCACAGCACCTAAGCATCACGCCACCCGTTTGCTATAGCGGTGACGGGTCGCGAGGCAAGCGGTGGCAGGTCCAGTGGCAGCCGCACATAGCGGTGGCAGGTTAAATGGCAGCTGCCCCTGCCACGCAAAGATTTTACCCTTAGTGGAGGAATATCTGGTGATGTGGTGATCTGGTGACGCAGGGCACTTATTACCATAGACATATAAATACCTAGACGCCTCATTGGCCGCTTCGGGCCGTTGCTGCGATACGTCAACACGTCCGCCATGTTTGTGAGGGCAAGACTGCCTTAAAAACAAATGGAGGTAAACGGGGGAGCTGCATTTTTTCAGGATAAAAACACGATAACGTTTACATTTATCAACCAATTTCAGTGGTTTGTGATCTACATGGAGTTAAAAATAACTCTGCCTCCAGTTATTCAGTTAGGCTTGGAAAATTAATAATTTTCTTAAGAAATTGTAAAAGCTCACACTCACACTCGTGTTGATTTGGCTGATTTTTTTCGGTTAACAATTCTAATATTGATGTAGTATAACTGTGACATATACATGTAATGTAATTTTAATGTAACATTAAATGAAATTAAGTTGTTTCATTGCTTTCTCTGTCTTCAACCCCAACATTTTAGCTTTTCTCGTGCTTCAGGTCAGAACACAGCTCGTTCCCTTTGAAATACTGAGGGAAAAAATCTAAATAATACATATTTAAGCACTAATAATTTACCATCATTGAGAAAATTGAATAAAACCAGCAAATACAAATCAAAAAGGGACACACTGGTATTCTGCTTTTTATTTTCATAGCACTCTATACAGATATAAACTCCACAACAAACAATAACAAATGTAACTGATAATCCTTTATGGATCCAGTAAAACTTATAGTGGTAAACTAATATGCACTGATGCACAGCAGAAATATAGTGAATGTGATATGTAATATTAAAATGTATACGTAGTACAAGTGGTAGTAAAGTGAATAATATAAAAAGCGAGTATAACAGCACAATAACTGATATAATAGATTTATAATAGCACAAGTTATATGTGTAATACAATAATAAATAAATGAATAACAATATATGAATAATAGCAAGTAGAATATGTAATATCAAGGGTGGAATAATACAGAATAGACAATAATGAAGAATAAATTAATAGTAAATTATAAAGTAAATTAAATAATCATGAAAAGTACAGTTTTATAATGGTATTTGTGTAATAATTATTAAACAAAGTAAGACACAACTAATGACAAGCAAATAAAATTGTGGTCATGAATTCCAAATTGTGTTTAATTAATGAGCTCCTTGAGTATTTTATATATTTCGTTGTGACGAAAAAACCTGACTAATAAAGACTAAATCTCCACTGCTTCCCTCAAGATTTTCCTATATTTTCTAATTAAGTTTTTCAATGAATGAGTAAAATAATGTAAACAACTTGACAAAGCTTGACATTTTGCTCTACAATGCAAATCACACACACCCATGCGGAAAACACACATTCTGAAACAGTCCTTTATTTTTCAATATGTTACTACATAGGAATGTTTGGGGTGTGAGTGTGTGCAGTTTACGTTGTACAACAAAATGTCAAAGTATAGTTATGTTTAACACAGACCAGAATATGACCCCCCCCCCAAAATAACCTTCCTATAAATCAAAATTAATTATCATTATTACAACATAAAGAGCAATAATAAACAATGATTTTGTCATGATATTGCAGCTTCACTCATTAAGGAGTTCCTGTGTTTATCATTTCTAGGCTATTTACATTATGCAGTTTTTGTGTAAATGCACATACAGTACATGATCAGCACTAAACAGCCTGTGTAAATAAATTTAAATGCAGTCTATAGTATTGTGATTGACTGAAAAAACTGGTTATTTTTAAATATTTGACAAAAACGACAGAAACATTTAATAAGGTAATTATATTGTTATAAAAGAACCCTTACAAAGGTTAAAAAATGCTCCTGGAAGTGTGTTCCGGGGAGAGAGAGTGGCTTGAATATGATCAGGGTCATTCAGGGCTGTTCTGGGTTTTAACGAGTACAAATACAACATTAGGCTGTGGAGGTGTAGCCTAGTCTCTTGGAAACGCAGAGAACAGGCTTTCCTCAGCTTTCCTTAAGGCTTGCTTTGTCCTGTTTGCAGTTGGCTACAAAAAAATATATATATATATATATATATATATAATCAGTACACAGTTTTATGATAAGCTATGAAATCCTTATAATCAAGTGATGATAAACTTACTCTTTGTAAACGAATAGTGAAATTAAAGAGAGATGCTTCAGCTCCATCCCTGATACTGACAGTCAGACACTGCCTTGTCAAAGTGCTCTCTGTACATATTGTGCTCATAACACAATTTAGTGTATGATATAAACTACAATACAAGTTAAAACTTAATAAGAATTCATTTAAACTTTGATTTCGTATAAAGTCTCAGCTTTCACTGCTTACTGGCCATATCGCTAGCTATTAATAGTCTGACACTGGTGGCTAATTAAGCGGTCAACATAATGCTAAAAATGACAAAAAAAACATCCAGAAACTGTTCAGTCTCACCTGTGAAAGATAATCCCCCGAGATCTGTTGTTATTAATGTGCGAGGGTCTGTAGATGCCCAAGCTGCCGCTGAGTCAGGTGTGTTTTCTTCTGTCCCGGGGTGAGAGTTATGGAGAGTTGCACCAATATG
>NC_081157.1:55586828-55641469 GCF_012432095.1 Onychostoma macrolepis | reverse complement strand
ACTGCAGGAATTTACTGTTAAACAAATGCCATCGTAATATTAAATATTGGAAAAATTAAGAATTATATTGCTCAGGCTTTTAGACATGAACACTTATCATCGATCCTCAACAGTGGTGACAATAATTATTCATACTGTGGTGTTACCCAGCATGCATTGCAGCATGAAGCATTTTGTTGATTGTCACCATTGTTGAGATTCATACGCTGGTTCTTGATGTCTGTGTGTGTCTGAGTAGGACTGGAGTTTAAATATTTAAATGCATTAGATTTAAAATTCTTTCTCTATAACTACTACAGCAGTAAACTCATTGCGTACTGTGGTTTCACAGAGTTGTTTATTCAAAAGCAGAACATAAATTAAAAAATGAAAATGTTGTATGTGTATATATATATATATATATATATACACAGTATATTGGATGCAAACAGGTAAGCACCTGATGATTACCTCATCATATGAAAACAACTAACAGTTGCTCACTGCACAGCACTGATCTCTCCGCTTTACAACAGCACATGCATTGCTACAGAGAGATCTAACACAGCACTCAAGGGTCAAGAGCCCAACTAAAGCAAACACTGATCTACATGATGGTGGTATCATTTTAACCAATAAAACATCAACATCTGATCCTCTGTGATTCACAGTAACAGCAGGTGTTCATCACTAATGCACAATCATCATTTAATTAGTCTCTCAATTATCTCTTAATTACCTCAACTCGTTGAGGTCTTGGGATTTGACTCGAAACTTGCTTGTGACTTGAAAGGAATGAGTTGGTTCCTCCTCTGGTGAAATCAGCTGCTGAGTTCATGGGTGGAATAAACACATGGCAGGACTTTACTTTCTGACCCTGGATTTGACACCTCTGTTTATGACAAGAGTGCACCTGAAAAAATCTACATATGAACTAGTGTATGTGAATATTAAAAGCAAAAGACGGTTTAAATATGAATCCTGCATGTTCCGTTATCCTCGGTATGTATGAATGGCGGAGACGCGTTTCGTTTACTACACAAATACTGAAGCACACGTGAACTCTGCATCTCACAACATGAACACATGAACTTACAGGCTGTTAGAGTCACTTCATGAGAATTTTACCATTACATTTGAGAAAACCAGCATATCATATTGTACACACACACTTCACGGCAACCTGTCAAAATAAAAGTGCGGTTTAACATGTAACAGAAATATATTGCTCTTGTATTACTTTTGTACAGTATAATGTACATCTTTATATATTCCACTTACTGAAAAAAATAAATAAAACAATTAAATGAAAAAAATAATTATTACAACCACATTAACTTAATTGTGAAAAAAAAAATACAATTATTATTAGAACTTTTTTTAAAGGAATATTCACACAATTTTTCTACCATGTATTAATTTTAACAGTAAACCTCTGTTTGTTTGCCAAAAAATAAAAGGGTTTCATTTTCATTTGATTAAAAATAAATAAATGTTTAATGCCTTCATTTGATTATCAGAAAAAATAAAACACAAAAATGTCTGGAAGAAAAAAAAATTCTAGGGCCCTATTGTTAAAAATGTTGAAATTGAGAGTTTTGGACTTATTTTTTCACTGAAATAAATGTTTTTGTTATTACACAGAGAGTAAAGTACCGAAAAAAGGTACCGTTGGGTACCGGTACCGAATTTCAGGTACCGGTACCGGTCCCGATACCGGTTCAAATGTGAACGGTACCCAACCCTAGTTTTGATGAAGTCATTAGCTGTCTGTGTACTATATTGACTGAATGCACAAATAAAATCAGTGATAAGAATTGAAATACAATTCATGTTTCATGATTACTTATTAAATTAAATGTTGCAAAAATCTACAAAAAGTGTGTAAATGAAGTGTGAGTCATGTTTAGTGATGTTCTGGGAGTCGATGAGTTGTATTATAATGATATATTGAGTAACTCTTAGGACTGTCAATGAATTATTATTTAATCTAAATGATTATGAAAATATGATTGGCTCATTAATTCATCTAATTAGTCATAAACAATTATATATAAATATTTGCTAGGAAAAAAAAAAAACTCTAAATGCTCCAAATAAACAATTAAAAGATGAATTATTGTTACAGACAGCGGCGTTGAGTAGACAACACAAAAACGTGTCTTTTTCAAAAAAGTCAATATAATATTGTATATTTTAATTCTATGTAACTCATCATTAATTCAACATGCCGTACACATGCATTATGTGCAGAAAGATTGATTAATTTTCTAAAACTCTTAGTTTGTGTTCTTCTGAAGAAAGAAGTCATTAAGGTGTAAAGCAAGGATGTTTTGTGCTCCTCTGTGCTGCATTTTCATTTCCATTTACTTGCAGTTTTAATTAAGTAAAATCTTCACAGAGTATCCGTACTTTAACTTGAGTTTAATTTTTGAGTACTTTTTACACCCCTTTCTAAAGCGAGCTGCTGATTTTGGTGCAGTAGATGATCTGGTTCTTCACACATAATGCTGAAATCTGTCAATATTGCATCATTTCCAGTGTGTGTGTATCTTCTGCAGTCAGACTCACTGTTCTGGACGATGTCCTGCATCTTCTTCCAGACTCTGAAGGGCAGGTTGCCCAAGTAACGTGGCACATGAATCAAAGCTCCAGAAGGCGTCTGTGGATCCGGCTGTGATGAGATCTGGACTCTGGAAGAACATTCAGGATCAGAACCGCAGTGGCTTTGGATCAGAAGCAGAGAGACCAGAGACACCAGCAGATCACTCACCTTTCCATTGAGACTGGAAACTCCTGCAGAACAAACACACCATTGATCATCAACAACTCAATCAATCAATCAATCAATCAATCAATCAATCAATCAATCATCTGAAATCAGACCTTCAGAAAGCAGACGTCACTGGCTTTCATCATCTCCTCCATGTCTTTGATTGTGTGTGAAAGAGCTGAGATGTGTCTGTTCATCTCCTCCAGCTTCTCCTTCATCATCTGCTTCTTCTGCTCCTCTTCCTCCCTCAGTGCAGTGATTGTAGCTTCTTCTTCATCTCTGAGAAACTGATGAAGCTTCTCAAACTGCTGTTTAATCTGACGCTCTGTGTGCTCAGCTTGAGACTGAAATCAAACCACATTCACTTCAATCGTCTCCATCAGCACACATCAACACAATCACATCATTCAGATCTGAGATTAAAAAGCCTGACTGTTATCCTTTACCACGGTGTGATGATTGTGTCGATAGAGCTGGTTCTGCTCAGTTTGTGAGTTAATTTAATCTCCTGAAAGGATTCTGGCAGGTGCCTTTAACCGATCGAGCAAAAGAGTTGTCTGCTTTTGTGACACCTGACAATTTCTTACAGTATAAAGTTATGCCATTTGGAGTATGTAATGCTCCAGCTACATTTCAACGTCTTGTTAACAGTGTTTTATATGGGATGCATGGATGTGAGGCCTACCTTGATGATGTGGTTTTATATAGTAATACCTAGACTGGTCACAAATCAGGGAACTTTTTTCTCATCTCGCCGCTGCTAACCTAATAAAGCTGGCCAGATGTGAGTTTGGGAAAGCAGGGCTACCTATCTTGGTAAGGAGGTGGGCAGGTTAAGCCTGTAGAAGTGAAGATTGAGCTATCTGTGGATTCCCTGTGCCTCAAAACCGACATGAACTTCACAGATTTTTGGGTCTGGCAGGTTACTATACTGCTGTGCAAAGTCAAAGGACTGTAACTTCGTTACGGTGCCGGCTTGGAGTTATACGGTGTTCTGACTTTTCTTTTACTGTCCAGTAAAGTCTGCCACATTTAAATTACGGTGTAGACAAATGAATTAGATAGATCGCGATCTACCAAACAGCTCCATATAACAAAGCACTGTAAAGACTAGATACCTTGGCAGCAATACGTAATCGTGAATATAACTTTTAAATATATTTCCCCCCCTTTTTTATAATGCAGATTATTCACCAGGCTGCCACTTCTACTTGGACGCATGTGGAATCGAATGCCGTAGCATGTAGCATGATCAATCATAAAATCAGTAGCCTACTAACAGTTCACAATTAAATCCATATTCTACCTTTTCTTGTAACCCGATAAAATCAATCCATGGCGCTGAACATCGTCGGAGATGTTTAATCCACAAGCATTCTGAGCATTATTCCTGCTTGCTGGTGTTCACATCAATCCACAAGTTGCTCTTTTAGGTTAGGCTATTTCATTCAGGTCAATATAAAGCAGTTATGCTATGTCTAGCATTATTTTACATTACTGAGCATAGCAAATAAATTGGTTGCAAAAGCGGTCACATGTTTTAGTTTTAGTCTGCTTGTTATGGTAAAAAAAAAAAAAATACTGAATATAATTTAACAAAATAATATTGTGAAATATTATTGCGATTTTAAATAAAATTGTCTGTTTTAATATACTTTAAAATATAATTTATTCATGTGAAGCAAAGCTGAATTTTCAGTGTCACATGATCCTTCAGAAATCATTATAATATTCTGATTTATTATCAGTTGAAACTGTTGTGCTGCTTAATATTTCTTAGAACCTTTTTCTTTGATTAATAATTAAAAATATAAATAGTTTTCTAACAATATAAGTCTTTACTATCACTTTTTATCCATTTAACACATCCTTGCTGAATAAAAGTATTAATAAAAAAAAGAAAATAAATAAGAAAGAAAAAATTGACTGACCCCAAACTTTTATATTGTATCACAAAATTTCTATTTTGAATAAACACTGTTCTTTTTAACTTTTTTGTATTTCTCAAAGAATCCTGAAAAATATCACAGGGCCCAAAAAATATTAAGCAGCACAACTTTTTCCAATATTGATTATAAATTAGCATATTATAATGATTTCTGAAGGATCATGTGACACTGAAAATTCAGCTTTGCTTCACAGGAATTAATTATATTTTAAAGTATATTAAAATAGAAAATTCTCTTTAAAATTGCAATATATTTCACAATATTATTTTGTGAAATAATATTCAGTATTTTTATTATTTTTTGACCGTAACAAGCAGACTAAAACTAAAACATGTGACCGTTTTGCAACCAATTTATTTGCTATGCTCAGTAACGTAAAAGAATGCTAGACATAGCATAACTGCTTATATTTTTGATCAAATAAATACACCCTTGATGAGCCTAAGAAACTTCTTTAAACAATGTACTGATCCCAAACTTTTGAACGGCAGTGTATTGTACTGTATGGAATGGATTCTGTTTCCTCACCTTGATGTGTCGAACTGTTTTCTCAAACTCTCCTTTCATTTTTTCATTGTGTTGAAGTTTCTCCTGAAATGATTTCAGTGCTTTATTCAGCTCCTCCTAGTATTAAACAAAATAAAAATTCATAAAACAGAAGATAAAACAATACAGCAATATGATCATATAATGCAGTGCAAAAGTATTTGCGCCCATGCAGATTTCTTCTGTTTTTGTGAACATCTCATACTAAATTAATTCAGAAATGAAATTAAAACCTGCCATAAAACAAAGACAACCTGAGTGAACACAAAGCACAGTTTGTAAATGACAATTTTATTTATCAAAGCAAGAAATGTTATCCAATAACAACTGGGTCTGTGTGAAAAAGTATTTGCCCCCGTAGTTATTAATTCCCCAAATCTATGAAACTTTATTGATAATGGAGTTCAGCTGAACTAAACACAACCAGCACTGATCAAATCAACACTTAAACAGGACTTTAAAACAACATGAAGTCGGCTAAACCTTGTTTTTCTTACCTTATATGATGAAACCACTTCATCGATGGGTCTGAATTTATGATTATCATGTTTCTGTGAATTCACACACACTAAACACACCGGCTGTTTGTCCTCCAGACAGAAGAGTTTGAGTTTCTCACTGTGTAAACTGCAGATCTCCTCAGATCCTGATGAACGCCTCTCATTTCTCTCCTTCAGGAACGACTCACACAAGTTTTTTAACACGAGATTAAATGGAGGTTCATCTCTTGAGGATCTTCTCCTGCAGACGGGACACTCCTGAGTCTTCTTGGTTCTCCAGAACTGTTGAAGACACTCTTTACAGAAACTGTGACTACATGATAAAACAACAGGAGTCTTGTAGATTTCATGACATACAGGACAAGAAAAATCATCTTCAGATAGTGAAGCCATTTTCAGTCTTTGAGCTCCAGCGATCTAAACTTTACTTTCACTTTCTGAACAACAGTTTAAAGAATGAATCACCACCAGAATCACAAACATCTGCTGTCTATTCAGAAACAAACTTCACAAAGATCCTTCTGTAAAGTGTTTCTCTTGGTTCTTCACTGATGGCTGATTCTTTATTGCTTTTGTCAGTAGAGAAGAGAGTCAGTGTGACAGAAAGCAGAAACACGTCCGTCTCTTCCTGGTAAGAGCTGTAAGAGGGAGGAGTTTATGATCAGGTGACTGTGTTTAAACAAGTCAGACAGAGACATCAGGATTTCTGCAGGTTACATTTAACAAATTCTATTCAAAATGAACTTGCAATGAAATGTTAAAATAAACTGCTATAAACTCTTGGATAAAACACAAAGTAACAATGAAAATACACAAATATTAACAATAAACCCCCCAAACCCTTACATGCAGGCCTGGATTCAGAATTCAGAGGCCCCTGGGCACAGTGTCTTGTGAGGATGCACCACTGCAGCATGGACAGCTGACATGTTTATGGAAGGCCAAATAATAAATTTCAAAATAGACTCTGGTGCAGATGCCACTGTAATATCTGAGAAAGCTATGAAAGCCTGAAAAATAAGATACCACTGAGAAAAACAAATGGTTTTGTGGACATCGTTTAGTCAAAAGGGAGGAGTTATTTTGTAGCATGTTGGTATTGGTAACCAAATAGTTTTGGATTCACATTGACTTTTCATTGCATTTTTATTTTTTACTATTCTGTGCGAACCACTAATGGATCTTGAGTTATAAATAGATGTATCAAGGGATGACACAGAGACCTCTGAGCAAGACAGTGACCCAGAGCTGACAGAAGATGTGATTGAGCCCCTTCCAACGGCATCAAGCACCAGATTTGCTGTTCCAATAGGACCCAGTGATAGACCAGACTGATACTTTAAACTACACATTTCCGTTAGCAGCTGTCAGTTAGCTAATGTGTTGAGTCCTTGATTGTACATTTCCATAGAGATATGACACATTTTATATTATACTATTATTTTATTATAATATTACTTATTTTGCATTTCAGACATCTCAAGATCCAGAGAAGAGGGTCCTGTGCAGCCATGTCTGAAAACATTTCGGTAGGAAAAGGGCTTTCAACAGCTCCTGGTATAAGGACAATTCATGGCTTGAATATTCTGTAAGTCAAGATTCAGCTTATTGTTTTGCCGGTAGACATTTTTCTTTGCCCAATACACCTGAATCTGCCTTCACATCCCATTCAGGATTTCACAACTGGACTGTTTAAAGATTCTGGGTTTAAGCTCCATTCAAAGGCAGAGCATCATATCAATGCTATGTATGCTTGGAATCAGCATAAAAGGGCTATTAACAGCAACTTATCAATGTTGGATCTCACTAATGAGGAACAGAAAAAGAAAATGGAGGAAAACTGTGTTTACATTCAAACTCAAAATTTTGGTGTCATTGTGATTGCAAATTTGGGTAAGCATGTTCTAGTATGACATGTTTATTCTAAGGGGGATTTTTACTGTTGTGCTTATATTGTTTTATGTTGGTTATGTTTTTGCATCAATCCATGTTGGTTTTGTAGTTAAAGTGATAGAATACTTATTAGCTGGATTTCTGAATCGGAAATCATATGCTTGGAGCACTTAAAAATGTAAACAGGAAAGCTAAGTATGAGAACCAATGTTTTCATGTGTAAAGCTAGCATGTTTGAAATTGAGTTTTTATTCACCATGCACTTGTGTGGACTTTCAGTGGATGGGCTTTCTTTGTTGTCTGAATATAAATGAAAATAAATTTTACAATACACAATTTACAGTATACACATTTTGACTTAAAGGTCTGTCCAGACCAGTCCATGTTGAAATGCTTTTCTTATGTTAGAAGTGCTGAACTCTGTGACTGTTTAAAATGATTTTAGTTTTCTTTGCATTCATTTGTAATCTGGCAATGTCAAATTAATGTTATGTCAATGCTGAAATTAAATGTGAATTAAATTAAAACATTAAATGTGTTTTTCTTGTTAAAGGTTCAGGTGAAGCACCAGGAAGAAGAATCCAGCACAGGATGATCAGCCTTGAGGAGCACATCATTTGTGAGGGCATTCAGCCGGCTTTTCTGTCTGGGCTTGCAGCTGATTTTTCTACTTACAACAATTTCAATCTTCAATACCAAGCTGAAGACGCATGCACGTTGGAAATTATTCAAAGGTTAGATACTTGGATGCATACATTCAATTCACTTCACATTTTATTTGTATATCACTTTTTACAATACATATATTTTTAAAGCAGCTATACAGAAAATGTATGTTTCATTGAAACATTTGGCCCTAATAAACAGGGAATCTAGCATCAAATAGAGAAATTTCCTATCAAATATTTGAGCCCCAGTGAGCAGTAGGTGAATGTCAAGGAAATAAAATGTCTATCGGTGGTGAGGTGTTGGTGGAAACCTTGAAAGGTAGCAGATTCATCTTGGACCCATCCTTCTTTAGCATTAAAATGATGATCATGTGCATATGTTACAGTTCTGTCAGACATGGCTAAAATAGTAGGGTATAAGATGTGTTATGTCAATGCTTGAACAAAGAGATATCTTTAATCTAGACTGAAACACATCATTCAGTCCAAAAGATCTGAGTGTTGGAGCTTCTTAAGAAAGCTTTCCTTTCCTGATGAAGTAAAGTGAAGTGTTCTTGATACAAGTGTCACGAATCTGGTCTGCACTTCCGTTCATTCTCCACTAGAGGTCACCCGCTCACCACATGGATTTTCACACCACACATCACATGGACTTCATTTCCCATCATCCAACACTGATCACAGCTGTCACCAATCACACGCACACCTGATCCCATGCACACACTGATCACACTCCCTACTTAAGCCATGGACTTTCTCTCCCTCATCGCCGAGTATTGTATGCGTTTACCGCTCCCATAGCCGTAGCTACTCTACCGAGCCCCTGTTGTTTTCCTAGTTTTCCCCTGCCTGTTTGGTTTGTGTTTTCCCGTGTTTGTTCTAGCCCGTGTTTCCCTGGATTAACCCTTGCCTTGCCCACTGGATACTGTTGCCGATCATCGACCTTCGCTTGCCCTGGGATTACTCTTTGTCTTGTCCCTGCCATACCTGTTTGCCATTGTTTCGACCCTGCCTGTACGACCACGTCTCTGCCTAAATAAAGCTTGCACATGGATCCGCACGTCTCACGTCTCGTCAGCCCCGTTACAGAATACTCGGCCACACAAGGATCCAGCAGCTTTCCAGAGGAACACTGGCCAGGTATGGACACAGCCCGGATACTATTGGCTCTTAAACAGGGCTCACGTTCACTGGAGAACTATATTCGGGAATATATAGCCATCGCGCACTACTCTGACTTACCGGACTGTTTATTGATAGAGTTTTTTTGCGATGGTATAAATCAACCACTACGGTCTGAGCTTAGACGCGAGGGTCCGCGTTCATCACTTGCTCAGTTTATTGATTATGCTTTGTTGACTGTTGGCTCTTTGTTTACTGTGGGTATCGCGGAGGAAAGCGACACCGCACTCAATTGTGTGATCGCAACCGTGCAGGAGCACGCTCACAAAATGGCGGTGACAGCGGAGCCCGTTCACAAAATGGCGGCCACAACATCACCCCGTCATGTCATTACTGCCATTCACGAATCAAGCCAAGTCAAAGCTGATCTTCATAAGCTAAGTCAAGTCACTGTTGATCTTCACGAATCAAGCCAAGTCAAAGCTAATCTTCATGAGTCAAGCCAAGTCAGAGCTGATCTCCAAGAGCCCAGTCAAGTCACAGTTGCTGTTAAAAAGCCCAGTCAAGTCACAGTTGCTGTTAAAGAGCCCAGTCAAGTCACCGTTGGTCGTCATCAACCGAGTCACATCTCAGCTGACCTCCTAAAGTCACGTCACCTCTCAGCTGCCCGTCCGGAGTCACAGCAGCACGTCACAGCTGCCCGTCCAGAGTCACAGCAGCACGTCACAGCTGCCCGTCCAGAGTCACAGCAGCACGTCACAGCTGCCCGTCCAGAGTCACAGCAGCACGTCACAGCTGCCCGTCCAGAGTCACAGCAGCACGCGTCACAGCTGCCCGTCCAGAGTCACAGCAGCACGTCACAGCTGCCCGTCCAGAGTCACAGCAGCACGCGTCACAGCTGCTCACGCCTCAGCTGATCTCCTAAGGTCAAGTCACGCCACGGCTGCTCGTCCAGAGTCACAGCAGCACGCCACGGCTGCTCGTCCAGAGTCACAGCAGCACGCCACAGCTGCCCGCCCAGAGTCACAGCAGCACATCACAGCTGCTCACGTCTCAGCTGATCTCCTAAGGTCAAGTCACGTCACGGCTGCTCGTCCAGAGTCACAGCAGCACGTCACGGCTGCTCGTCCAGAGTCACAGCAGCACGTCACGGCTGCTCGCCCAGAGTCACAGCAGCACGCCACGGCTGCTCGTCCAGAGTCACAGCAGCACGTCTCAGCTGTTCACGCCACGGCTGCTCGTCCAGAGTCACAGCAGCACGTCACGGCTGCTCGTCCAGAGTCACAGCAGCACGTCTCAGCTGTTCACGTCACGGCTGCTCGTCCAGAGTCACAGCAGCACGTCACGGCTGCTCGTCCAGAGTCACAGCAGCACGTCTCAGCTGTTCCCGTCACGGCTGACCTTCCAGAGTCGCAGCCCGTCACGGCTGACCTTCCAGAGTCACGTCATGTCCGGGCTGACACACCCAGATCATCAAGGTCAGTCTCCCATTATCCTGATTTGATGTCTAGTTTGAGGGATGTACCGCTGGTGTCTGCACGCGCAGCTGGTATCCCCAAACCCACTCACTCTAACTCTCCTGTTCTTTTGCATATTCCCCTGTCCGAAGCACTTCCCCTGATGGGAATCGCTTTATGTTGTGTTTGGGCTGCGTACACCACCGCAGAACTGCCCGAGGTGGCGGCACACGCTGCAGAACCTCCCGAAGCGGCGGGGCTCACCTCAGCCTCTGGTATGGTGGTGGCGCCCTGCAATGTTCTCTCGGTCTGTCGAGTTGCGGTCGAGGAGACTGCTACCGCTGTAGAACTTCCAGAGGTGGCGGCAATCGCTGCAGAACCTCTGGAGGTGTCAGTGGTATTCACTCACCAACTCTCGTTTTGCTCTGCCACGGCCACGGAGGCCATCCTTGATTCCTCGTCCTGTCCTGTTTCGGCCAAGGAGGCCGTCAATGAACTCTCGTTCTGTCCTGTCACGGCTATGGAGGCCGCCAATGAACTCTCGTTCTGTCCTGTCACGGCTATGGAGGCCGTCTACAACTCCTCGTCCTGTCCTGTCGCAGCCAGAAGGGCTGACCCTGAACTCACGTTCTGTCCTGTCACGGCTATGGAGGCCGCCAATGAACTCTCGTTCTGTCCTGTCACGGCTATGGAGGCCGTCAGTGAACTCTCGTTCTGTCCTGTCATGGCTATGGAGGTCGCCAATGAACTTTTTGTGTTCCCTGCCTCGGCCCTTGGGTCCGTGCATGTTCTCTCTCCTCTTTATGTCTCCATTCTCCCTAGGTCCCAGGCTCTGCTGTGGGTTCCTGATCCGTCGTTGTGGGCTCCTGCTCTATCTGCTCCACCGTGGTGGTCTTCGGCTCCGTCTGGTCCGCCCTGGTGGGCTCAAGTCCCGTCTGGTCCGCCCTGGTGGGCTCAAGTCCCGTCTGGTCCGCCCTGGTGGGCTCAAGTCCCGTCTGGTCCGCCCTGGTGGGCTCAAGTCCCGTCTGGTCCGCCCTGGCGGGCTCCAGTCCTGTTCACTCTGCCCTGGTTTCCTGCTCTGCCGGCTCTACCTCGGTCCCAGATCACTCCCCTGCCACAGGGACCTGGCCCTCCGTCCCTCCCCCTGTTCCGCCTCCGCTCCACCTCCCTCCTGGATCTAAGACTGTGTGGAGCGTCTGGAAGCCGCTCTTAGGGGGGGGGGGGCTCTGTCACGAATCTGGTCTGCACTTCCGTTCATTCTCCACTAGAGGTCACCCGCTCACCACATGGATTTTCACACCACACATCGCATGGACTTCATTTCCCATCATCCAACACTGATCACAGCTGTCACCAATCACACGCACACCTGATCCCACGCACACACTGATCACACTCCCTACTTAAGCCATGGACTTTCTCTCCCTCGTCGCCGAGTATTGTATGCGTTTACCGCTCCCATAGCCGTAGCTACTCTACCGAGCCCCTGTTGTTTTCCTAGTTTTCCCCTGCCTGTTTGGTTTGTGTTTTCCCGTGTTTGTTCTAGCCCGTGTTTCCCTGGATTAACCCTTGCCTTGCCCACTGGATACTGTTGCCGATCATCGACCTTCGCTTGCCCTGGGATTACTCTTTGTCTTGTCCCTGCCATACCTGTTTGCCATTGTTTCGACCCTGCCTGTACGACCACGTCTCTGCCTAAATAAAGCTTGCACATGGATCCGCACGTCTCACGTCTCGTCAGCCCCGTTACAGAAAGAATATAATTTTATATACTTTTAATATTTATATGTTATCCGTGAGTACCCTTTTTGGCAACACTTTAGAATAGGGAACACTTATTCACCATTAACTACGACTTTTCCCTCAATAAATTCCTAATTTGCTGCTTATTAATAGTTAGTAAGGTAGTTGTTAAGTTTAGGTATTGGGTAGGATTAGGGATGTAGAATAAGGTCATGCAGAATAAGGCATTACTATGTGCTTAATTACTACTAATAAATGGCTAATATTCTAGTAATATGCATGCTAATAAGCAACTAGTTAAGAGACCCTAAGATAAAGTGTTACCATCTTTTTTCCCCCTCCACACTAATTCTAAACACACACATTTGTTTTTCAGGTGGTTTATCGGGATAAATCCGGAAAAGGGACCAGGGCTGGAGGAGTCATATCAAAGCTGATGGGGAAGGTCACCCAGAATTTTGAGTTGGACTTTATACAAGTATTACACACCACAAACCACACACACACACACGTTTCTTTTTGTGAAAAGTGGGGACATCCCATAAGCGTAATGGTTTTTATACTGTACAAACTGTATGTGCTATTGCCCTACACCTAAACCTACCCTTTACAGGAAACTTTCTGCTATTTCAGATTTTCAATACACTCCATTCTGTGTGATTTATAAGCGTTTTGAAAAGTGGGGACATGGGGTAATGTCCTCAAAAGTCACCTTCACCTTGTAATACCTGTCATTATACAAATTTATGTCCTCATTTGTCACAAAAATGTGCGTGCGCACACACCCACAGTCTCTTGATCTCTATTTTTTCAGGTATTCATTAATTTCTATTCACTCAAAAACATTTACTCAGGTGTTCTCAAGTTTTTCACTTAATCTTTGTGTCCAGAGTTATTTTTTTGGACAGCCTGCATGACCTATTAGAATGAATTGTTAAAGAGTTAAAGCAATTTATTTATCATTTATACAGCTGAAATGTACATTTATTGTCATAAATGTAATAAGCTTTGGGCTTTATTTTACAGTTTGTTTTCATTTTGTACCAATGTTCTTTAAGTCAGAATCTGATTTGGGGAATATGTTGAGTTTATTTCTGTTATGACCACTTCTTCCCCTTAAATTTCAATTATTGTCTTTAATGTTTTTTCTAAGAAAGTTTTTTTTTTTTTTTTTTTTAATAAAGCAAAACAAGTTTTGAATCAATACTTTAAAGCTGCTTTACTTGTGTTACATTTCAAGTCACTATTTCAAAGGGTACAAATATATATATTAAAAACCAAGAAGAAAATGTCCTTTTTACTAGCAGGCCATTACTCAATAGCGTACACAATGGTATAGTATATTTGTATTGTAGTTTACACATTGTTTGTTTAGTTGTGAAGAAGAGCAAAAAAAGTGTTATGCTGTATTTGCAAAAACAGTAGTCAACTGTAAATTTCACCAACAGTAAGACACAGTTAATTTTACAGTTACTTGCTGGCAACCAAGCTGCCAGTTCTTTACTGTTTTTTAATAAACAGTAGCCAACTGTAATTTTACCCAACAGTAAGATACTGTTAATTTTACAGTTACTTGCTGGCAACCAAGCTGCCAGTTCTTTACTGTTTTTTAACGGGACAATTTTTAACAGTGCAGGATTGTATTGTTGTGCCCTCTCCTCAAATATTATGGAAGTAAAAATAACACCTTCTATAGGGGTCAAAATAGAACTTGAATAAAATATAAGAGTAAATAAATAAATTGTAATTAAATTGTATTATTTGCTAATTACAATTGTAGCTCTAGACAGTTACCTATGGCTATTATTTTATTAATACAGTTGTCTGATTGATTTTATGGTCTCAATCATTCAGAAATCACGCAAAAGAAAATTAAGCAGTTTTACTAATTTTTGTAAGGGTTGTGATGTCCACATGTTTTTTGTTGAAGTAATTATAGAGACTGTGTCATCTGTAGCAAAAAGGTGGCCAAAAATGAAAGATTAAGTGTATATTTGAATTAAATGCTTGGTCAATTAAACAAGGATATGATCGTCCTGTAAGTGTAACAGCAGCAATTACCAGGCCTTTGGCGCCCTTTACGGGCATTTGTATAACATAATGTTGAAAAAAAAAAAAAAACATTAGACACCATCACAAAATTAGTAATAGTTTTACTGGTTTAAATGGGACTTGTATTGGTTTTAATGGAAACTGTAATGGACCCTGTTGGTCTCTACTGGTCACCTTCTATTGGTGGCTTGTTAAAACCAATAAATCCTAATGGAATATGTCCCAAAACACACTACAGAAAACCATGTTTAATGGTTAAAACTTGATGGTTTGTAATGTTTGTAATGGTATTTGTGATTTATTTGTGATTCATTAGTGATGTTATTGGAATTTTCTGTGATGGTTCTATTGTTTTTTTTTCAGCAGGGTTGCCTCATTGTTTTTATATAATGCATAAATCATTTTAAAGACTATTGTTGGCTTAGGTTTGTTTTTATAACCACAAAAATATATTATCTTAATACTTATTTGTATATTATTATTATTTGAAGTAACAAAACCAAGGTTAATTTGCTGTTACCATGGATACAACAACCATGTTTTTTTTATTACTGTTAAAACCATGGCTATCTTTCGTAAGTGAACATGGAAACTCGGAGAGAATATTAAGATGCGTTGGTGGTGGTGAAATTATTATCGACTTTAAAACACGTTATTAACCTCAACACCCAAAAAAAGTTTCACAGGATTATGAATGTAGCGTACCTGAAAGTGACGCACGGGCTTCGTTTTCATCTTTTTCTCTTTTTTTTTCTTTCCTTGGCGCCGGACTGCTGATGTCTTTTCACGGACATAGTTGTCCATCAGTTATGATCATTAGTATTCAGCCGCAAACATGAGGTGCGAGCGGGCGCCGGCGCGGATGCGGGAATGGCGCGTCATGTTTTTTGTTTTAGCAACTGGCATGGTGCCCCCCTGGGAGTTGGTGCCCTACGCAAACTGCGTACTCTGCGTATACGGAGCAACGGTACTGTACTGAGTGTTAAATCATACAATAATATGTTAAAACATCTTATCATTCTGTGGACACAATCTCGTGAACGTAACCCTGAACGTGAGCTGTATATATGCACATGTGCGCTCATCTGTTTTCAGTGCAGCTCTCCTCGCGTCGCTTCATGTCATCTTCCTGCTCTTTAAACTATGACAGGTCCTTTACTGCAAAAAGACGGTCACTGCGTCACTCTAAAGTGATGAAACTATGGCGCTATGTACTTTTTCAAAACCATTTTCATAGGTTTCACGTTATATTGTCGGCTCAGAAGATATGTAAATGCACATAGCCGCAGCTGTATCCCTTCCAGCTTTAACCACAAATCAGACAGAAGAGCAGATTAACTTCAGTGTGTTCCGCGGGTGACATTAAACACTTTCTGATGTTTATTCATGTTCATTTCGTGCTTTAAGTATGAACGTGTGAAGTGTGAGAGCGGGATTGTTTGTTGGGGATAGCAACGGTAACTAAGGAGGGTGGGTCTATGCGAACGGTCAGTTGGACTGACGGGAGCCAATAGGACTTCAGGAAAGTTTGGAAGGAGACCAGGAAAAAACGGTGCAAAACGTTTATTAAACGGAGACGGTTGTGCGTTGAACACTGTTCTGATGAGCAAGTGTTGCAGCTATGGCAGCTGAGAAGGCCATTCTTGGGGAGGTTGCAAGATGGCGCCCTGAACGCTTGTTTTTCCCAATCTCTGCAAAACATTGTTGTTTTTTTCGAAGTCAAGTGACCCTTGTCAAGGTACTCATATTCAAATTCAGAAATAATGTCAAAGTCCCAAAGGAAGAGGAAAGAGCTGCTTGATCAAGCTGTTAACCGTTCAGCAGCATCCGACGGTGTATCGCCGAGCTCTGAGATTATAATATCACCTGATGGCACCAACTTACTTATTGACATTTGTCATGATTATTCCACCCATGTAACCCCATGATTGTCCTCTGGATTCCTCTTTTCTGCCGTAAGCTTTGTCTTCAGGTATTTGTTTCAAATTGTTGTCATTGTTGTCTGTGTTTTCTCTAAATGTCAGGGGTATACGACTTCATGTAAAAAGGAAAGCTTTATTCTTGTTTGCGAAACAGCTGAAGCCTGATTTTAGTTTTTTCCAAGAATCCCATTCTTCTGTTAGTGATGTGAAATGCTGGAGATCACAATGGAGTAACGACCTTTGGTTTTCCCGCGGAACTGAACGCTCTGCTGGAGTTACTCAAGGAATGCATTTAAAGGGAATATTTTACATTCGGACTGTGATTCATATGGGCTTTTTTTGTGTAATGTCATTGATGTGAACTCAACTCATATCATTATAGCCAATATTTATGGTTTTAACTCAAGGTCTGAGAATACAACTTTTTTTGATTATGTAGAAAGTAGACTACTATACTGGCTGAATAAGTTCCCAAATTCTCTAATTATTATAGGTGGGGATTTCAATATTGCTATTGACAGTGCTCTTGATAAATGGCCACCGGACCGACCCTCTTCACTCAATTCAAAGTTTAAACAATTCATGGAGAGACTTGATGTGATCGATATCTGGAGGACCAAATACCCTTATACTAAAGCTTTTACCTGGAGTAACAAAGCTGCTTCTCGCCTCTGTCACGGCCCTGCTGGTGTGCCCTGGTTGGCCACCAGATGTCACTGTGTGTGTTAGCACATGGCTTGTTGTTTGTTGTTGGTGCCATGTGCTCTCCTGTCCTTGTTATCTCATTATTGTTTCAGTTACTTCACCTGTGTCCTCCTCGTTTGGCTCCCCATATAGTCTCCTGGCGTCTGCAGTCCTGTACTGTTTCGTTGTTTAATGTCGGATGTTTCATGGCGTGTGTGGGTTTGTTTATATGTACTGCAGCCTACCTGCCTGTTTTTCCCCCTTGGGGTGGTTTTTGTTTCTCTTTATTATTAAAAGACCCACTTTCTCCTGCACTTGAGTCCTCGCCTCATCTCTTGACCATCCCGTGACAGCCTCTCTCTGATAGATGTTTGGCTGATCTCTAAATCTATTGATATTCAATGCACTTCAGTTCATATTCTTCCAACACCCCTAACTGACCATAAGGCTATCTATATAAAAATTAAGCTTTCTGTAAACACTTTAACTCATATTAAAACTTCATACTGGAAATTAAATTGCTCTCTGTTATCTTACAATACCGTTAAGCTTAAATTTAATTATTTTATTAACCATTATTGGAAAAAAGCTTTAAGGAGCATTCTTTTAGTAATAATTTGGAGTTATTAAAATATGATATTGGTAAATTTATGAGAAGCTATGGTAGTGCACTTGCTAAACTTAGGAAAGCTGAGGAAGAGATGGTTATTAGTGAAATTGCTCTCGCTCAGGGACCCGTGAAAATCTGTCAAATGATGAAACTGTTTTACTTTGCAATTTACAAAACCAGCTTGATAATAAATACACATGTAAAGCTGAAGGTGCTTTTGTGCGATCGAGGAGGAGGTGGATGGAGCAATGCGAACACAATTCTGCATACTTCTTCAGATTAGAGAAGTCTAATGCCAATTTATAATAGCATGTCTAAACTCAATGTTGATGGTATCATTACAGATGACCCCAAGACAATCTCAAATTATTGTTATAATTTTTATAAACCGCTATATACCTCTAGGGTTGATGAAGATGACACATTCTCTTTCTTAGACTCGATTGTTGATGTGATTTCTGTAGAGGCAGATGTGATGAACCTCTCTCTCTCTCTCGAGGAAGTCGTTGATTGCATTAATCATCTTAAAATGAACACGTCTCCGGGGAATGATGGCATTACAACAGAACTGTGTAAGACATCCTCTGAACCCTGAGCTCCTTTCCTTACAGAAGTCTATGCAGAGAGTTTTCTGAAATCATCTCTTCCTCCGAGCTTGACACAAGGTGTAATCACTCCGATCCCAAAAGATAAAAAGGATCCACTCTTTATTGAAAATTGGCGTCCAATCTGTTCACTTAACACTGATTACACAATTCTTGCCCAGAGATTACAGAAAATAATGGGCTATTTAATCAATGAACCGCAGTCTGGCTATAATATAATAATATCAGATTAATTTGAGATATTCTTGACTGTTCAGATTTGATTTCTGAAGACAGTTTCATCTTTGTTTTAGGTTTCTTCAAGGTATTTGACTCAGTGGAACATACTTTTATTTTTCGATGTCTTCAAAAATGTGGTTTTGGTGATTCTTTTATAATGCCATCAGGACACTTGATGCTAACAGTAACTCAGTAAAATGTAGTTTTGGTACGTCATCCAGATTCAATCTTCTGAGGGGTCCGATCTCACCCGATCTCTTCCTTCTTGTTGCCCAGATTTTCTCACATTTTATTAATAAAAGTATCTTGAAAGGCATTCTCGTTGCAGAAAGGGAAATAAAGATCAGCCAATTAGCAGATGATACTGCTCTTTATTAAGAGATGTCTCTTGGGTCTCTATTGCAATCAGCATCGATGATCAATTTTCTGAAGCTTCTGGTCTTTTTTTAAATTTGTCTAAATGTGAGCTACTTTCAATTAAAGAATGCCACCAATCCACAATTAATAATATTCCAATTAAAGAAAAGATATCTTAAAGAGATTCCTAAATATGTAACAATCAAAATGACAGATGTGTATTTAAATGGAGAAAACACAGAACAAATGTGATCTATGTCTGCAGAGAGACTGATCTCTGAGGGGAAGAATATTACTTGCAGAAGAGGAGTATTTCCAGACTATCGTACGCTGCTCAGTCTCTCCGTGTTGATAAGACCTCTCTCAAGAATACTGACAAAATGTTATTTCATTTCATATGGAAAAATGGCATACATTATATTATATTCTCCAAATTTGGTGGATTTAATTGTTTATTACTTTGTAATTATAATGTAGAAAAATGAGCAGCTAAGTTATGTAATTTCCATAAGCAGGTCCTTCTGGCCTGGGCTCTATTATACAAGCACAGCTTTTCTCCTCATGAATATTTTATCTGGAATAATCGTGATATTCTGTATAATAACAAATCTCTTTTTTACCAGCGTTGGTATGAGGCAGATATCTTACTCGTAAATCCAACCCGTTCTCATCAATCTGCGTATAAATAACAGGCTTTACACTTTACAATTGCATATGATACGCCAATCCTCTCCATTAACTTCGGTGCAGAGCAGATGCGTCCGAATACCACGCAGCATCTTCAGCGGCAATGACGTCACCAGCGAGGCTCGGCTGATGCGCGTGCACCTGCAAACAGGTAACGAAGGGCAATCTTTTCCTTTTTAATGAGATCATTATTTTAATTATTTCTGTGTTTCTGCGTTGCATTGCATGTGCTAAAATGGAAGCGTATGCGTTCAAATGAGTTGTTAGTAGAACAGTGCTGCTCAGTTAGCACAGATGCTAACCTGCCATTGACATTAGCCGAAAGTAGCTTCCATATTGACCTGTTGCGTTTGAAATAAATAAATAAAACAGTTTTAAATCATGTTGTGACATGGGTCTTCAGCTTTTACACATGGCTGATGAAAGCACTACAAATCAGTATCGCGTGATAATTGTAACCATGCAAAAAGTCCACACATTTACCATATTTTTACCATAGTAACTGTTTCTCTACCATGTCATGTGTAGCCAATTTACCATGCTTCTCCCACCGTGACAGTAGTTTTACTGTGGTATTTGTAGGTATGGTAACCACAACACTTTTCGTGATTTTACCATAATAACTGTGTTTACTGTCTACTCTTTGCATTTAAAGAACAGTAACACAGTTTCTACCATGTTTTTACTGCATATTTGTAGTCAAAGCACAGTAACACGACACTTAAAATGGTTTTACCACAGTAGCGGTAGTTTTACTGTGGTATTTGTAGTTAAAGCAGTAATTGTACTGAAGTAAATGTAATTGCAGTTGCGTCAGATCACATGCTCCAGCAGCTCTTTTCAGAAGTCATCTCTTGTAAAAGCCATCACTTGTTCATATTTTTCCGAACTGTAATCCATAATTCATTTACACACAGTTTTTGCTCTCTCTCTCTCTTTCTGTGCTTCGTGACATTTTTAAATCTCATAATCTCATATTTTTGAGCTATTCTTTCAGAAAGCTGCTAGAATTAACAGGGAACTCAATGCTGATCTTGAAGAAGCTGCCAAGGCTGAACAAGTCCTTCAATGATTCAACTCTTCACAGTAATGTTGAACACATTCAGCTACAACTGATTTGCTTTAATGAACACATCCTTATTTTATGTGTTGTTAATAACTTTCCTTACAGTCCTTCCTCTCAAATATTTTGGTCACAGATTATATTTTGCACATTGTCTCAACATGTATATATTTCTCTTTGTTTCAGCTGAAAGGGAAGACCAAAGGAAGGCCTGTCCTGGGATTTGATTTTGGCCGTATTGTGCGTTTACGGAGAAGACCCAGAGCTGCAAAGACAAATGGTACGTCTGTGTTGGTCTGAGCAGCTTGACTGAACTGTACTGCAGATACATTTTGCAGAGTATTTGATTTTTCTTAAACTTTGCTCATCACACTTATCCCACGGCCCCGTCAGAAAGACCCCCAACAAAGTGTCATGTCGAAGTAGTAATAATTCATACAATTTAACAAGTCAGCAAATTCATACAATATTGTACAAGCGTACTCATACAAAACTCTACGACTTTTACTCCTACTTCTGTCATTGGCCATTGCCTCAACTTTCATGCAAATTGTGCTCATAGTAAGTAGTCTGATAGTTTATATCATAAAGATGATATTAAGTTCATTGTATTCTTTATTAATTTTTACAAATTGGCGCAGTCTATTCCCGGTTTAACAGTACATGATATCTGTCCACACCTCAGCGTCTGCCTTTCTTTTCATGTTGATTTTTATTGAACGCATCTGTCTAAGAAGCAAGAGTCTGGAAATGCTAGTTTAACTCGTCACGTGACAAATCAGATCCTCAGTTAATTGGCCAAATCAGATCACTTAAAGCCGTTCACACCAAGAACAAGAAATATATTGGTAAATATTTTAGCATCCACACCAACAGACAATAATGTTCTGTTTACTGTTTACTCCAGTTACAGTATGTTGTTGTCTGCTATTTGTTGTTGTCAGTGTTTTTATTGTTTATCATGTGATAAATTATGTTTCTTCCTGTCTTGCAGGATTTCTCACGGATTACGTAGTCCTTCTCCATCAGCTCTCCACAGTATCAGCGCTTCCAAAAGCTTCCACATCTCTCTCATGTAGCACATCTGCTCTCTTCCAGTCTTAACAGGTCTACTTGTATTCATTTCTCCTCTACAGTCAACTACTGTGAGCACCGCTCCTGTCACAATCACTATATATATATATATATATATTTCTTGCTCAAAACGGTTCACTTTTATAATTATAAAATTATAATTGTTATTAACTATAATTTGTCTTGCACTTAGTCACAATAGAAGCAAAGAATGATTACTGGAGACAGGAGATATATTTTTAAAGGTAATAATTGTAAAATATTGAAGTGTTGTTCTTAATTTTGTACCTATTTGTTTGTTAAAGGGAAGAAAATAATATCTTTTAAATTGGAGCCTTGAATATTCTTTGGCATCTTATTTGTTTACGATTTCTGTAAACAAATTCTCTTTATTTGTGAATATTAGACCATTTTTTTAAAAAGGGGTTTTCTATTGCATATTTCTTAGTTACCTCTATGCAAATACATGTTTATAATCAACTGCATTTTTTGTTTTCATTATTTTTCCATAGTGCCACAAACTGGAGAGAGAATGCTGTTCTGGGCACTATGCTTATCTTGGAAAAGTTTGACATATCAATAAACATTGGAAAATGACTACAAAATGTGTGATTCAATTTTTAGTTTTTTAATTGTTTGCTTGTTTTTTATTCCTATACTTCAACTGGCAGATCTATGAATGGCAAGTTTGTACGGTCCATTTCCAGGAAACATAGAAGTGATTCATTATTTACCTTTAATACACTATAACACTAAATGTTACAGAAGCATGATTTAAAATACTGCATGTTTGAATAATCAGTTTTTTTTTTGTTTTTTTAAGCAACTGAAATATTTTGATTTGAAAATGTATTACTGAAATTTGTTTTTCACATGGTATATGCAAACTTTTGAGTTTAAATATTGTACATTAATTTATATTAGTGTAAACAGTGTATACAATGGGAACCATTACACCCTTGTTTGAAAAAAAAAAGATCACTGTAATCAACAAATCTATTGCTGCATCAGGGTTAAGGATTGGCGTATCATATGCACGCAAAAGTGGCATTTGGCGTGTGCATTATACGCAATTGCAAAGTGTAACGCCGTGTTATTTATACGCAGATTGATGAGAACGGGTTGCGTAAATCAGTTGTTTAATGAATATGGCCACTTATTAAATTATTACTCTTTCCTATCCTTCTATTTTACCTTCTTTAGATTCTATTTCAGTGCTTTTCTGCCTCTTCTTCTAATAAATCAATACGTTTGTTATTTCTTAATGATTTTGTATCAATTCCAGATGTTTTTGATTCCAAATAGATACTTAATTACTAATGTTTTGTTTGGTTTTGTTCATTCAAAAAAGTGCATTTACAGAAAAGTAAATTGTACTTAATCTCCTTATTTTGTTAACAAAATGTTATATACATAAATGTAAAAGTTCATGTCAGAAGCCATTGTTTTATGTATTGCTTGCTGACATACAGCACTACTTTGAGACTATTTATAATTATTGTAATAAGAAGGCTTTAAAAACTGTTGAATTTTGTAAACTGTTTAATATTTTCCTTTGAATGCAATGTATTTTATTTTATACCCATCTAGTACTTTATTTTTGTTATAACTTTTTTAAATTATTATTATTATTATTTAATTTTCCTTTTATTATTATTATTATTTAAATGTATTTATTTATGTTATTTGCTGTATGGATATTAGCCCTTTACTGCTATAATTACATCCCTTTATTAAGAATACAGTCCTGTATATAATTCATATAGTGTCGTGTAGATTTATTAACTACATTATCAATCAGTCTCTTATTATTGTGACTGTCATCTGTAATAAATGCACTGATATTTTCAGTCAGTTTCTCAGTTTCAGCTCTAGATGACAGTAAAGATGCACTGATTTCACATCAGCAGCTGAAGGATTTCTATTACAGTCATTTATTCATTTACTTTGACTTCATCTGGAACTGTTTAAATTCATCTGAATAATCACACGATATATTGTCTTCTGAAGATCTGCTTTATATCTGACATTAAAACTGAATTTATTTGTTCATAATTGAAGAAATTTGCAACATTGATGCTGTTATTTTCCTGTTTATTAATATAAAGCTGCAGAATCAATCTGTATTATATAAAGCTCTATTCAAATAAATGTTTTATTTATTTATTTGTTCCTGCAATATTCAAATATTAAAGTCATTTAAAAATAAAAAAAAAATCAGATTTTCAGATTCTTTTACCACAGTTTAAATCCTAATTATCGTGACACTTTGTTTCAATCTGAAAATGACTGAAATCATGAAATCACACATTGTTAGTTTATTCAAGCGATTATTAATATTTGTTGTGAAACTGATTCAGACTTTGTCAGAGATTTCAGACTCATTTAATCATTTGATCTGAGAATCAGATTCATAAACAGCAGAATCAAGTATTTCTGACTAAATATTAATATTTTATTCAACATTGTTGTGGATCAAGATCCTTTTACATTCATTTACTTCAATAAACAAATGATAATTTAATCTCTAGAACTGAAATAAACAATTATTCATTTAAACAAACACTGAAATGTGTTGAAGTGACTCTTTCAGTTCTGCAATACTACACACAATATGATATTATCATGCAGCTGAATCAAGTATTTCTAGATGGTTGCTAGGTAGTTGCTAGGGTGCTATGGACAGGGATTTGTGACATCACTGTTTCTCATTGCTCAGATATGATTAAGATGATTTATTTGAATCCTTCATCACGTGTTTTAATAATTTTTCATTGTTAAAGATGAATAAATGCACTTGTTTTCTGATCTGATGTTCAGATCAACAGTCTCTTACTCGTGTGATCTGGATTAAATATTGAAACATGATGAAAGATGAAAGCAGGAAGATCCAGATCTACAGATTACTGACTATTGATCGATAAGATCCTCAGAGAGGAAGAACAACAGAAGAAAGGGAAGAGTGTGTGAGTGAAGGAGGTTGTGAATGTGTGTAGATGTGTGTTAGTTACAGGATCAGAGAATGACACCGTTCCTCCGTCATAGTCCAGATTCACTCTCACACGATCAAGCTGCTGTTCAACATGAAAACCAGAACCTAGAGACACTCCTAACAGATTATACTTCAAAATGCTGAAGAAACCCCACCCTTTCTGACGATACCACACACTCCAGACATCAGTCTTATAGAAACCCCGTCTCTTCCTCTGGTTTGATGCTGTAGTTACTCCAAGACTCCAGTCTGAACTCTGTTTAACCTCCACATCCCAGCAGTGTGTTCCTGAGTTAAAACCCTCTGAACCCAGAACACAGAGATAACAGTCAAATCTCTCTGGATTATCAGGAACAGGTTGATCATCGCTGTCTCTCACACTGGTCAGATCATCAGACAGAAGGAGACATCGATGAGCCGTGTTTGGATCCAGAATCACAGGAGCTGATGAGACACAATCAACAGATGCTGTTATTCTGATGTTCATATAATGATCAAGAGTGAACCCAACACAGATGATTATGAATTATGACACTCGTCCTGTTGATCAAACACATCAGACATGTTCCTCTCATCACTGTCAGTCATTCTCTGTGTGATTTATCAATACTGAAAGTTCAATCAGAAACAAACTCAAACATATTCATTTAATTCACGCCTCATTTATATTAAACTATAGTGATTACACATGATTTCATATTCAGATGAGATAATAATACCAAAGAAATAATGTTTATATCTTTATCATTTTCCTCAATGTTTCTCTTGTATAAAACACCAATCTTTTTACTCAATGCTGCCTAATTATTAAAATAAAAACAGTAGGTATTATTGAACAATAATGGAATGAAATAATAACAATAATAATAATAATAATAATAATAACAACAATAAAACAACAATAACAATAATAAGCTTGCTGGTATTAACAAAAACTACAGCTAAAACTATTCAGTTATTCATTTAATTATTTAGTAATTAAAATAAAGCTAAAATGATAAATGATAAATATTAGATGATAATCTAAAAAATTAAATTGAATGATTAGAAAAGTTGCTTTGGCAACAACTCAGAATAAAATAAATCAATGTGAAGTATTCAAATGACAAACTAAAAATGAAATATAATTATTATAATTATACATATTAAAAGGAAGCTAAATATATTTTACAGTAATAAAAGGACAAAAACGTATACAAATTATATATATTAATATATATATATATATATATATATATCAAAATCAACAAAAGCAATCAAAATCAATGAAAGAGCAGTGATATGCATTAATTATATAATAAATAAAAAGAAAACAGAATAGAAAAAGAATAGAGCGAGCTAGTGTTAGAGGCCTTTATTGTTTTTGTTAATTGTATAATAAGTAAAAAGAAAACAAATAGAATACAAAAAGAATAAAAAGATAGTGTTATATATATATTTTTTAAGAATAGAATTAGAATAGAGATTGCTAGAGTTAGAGGCTCAAGTAAAGTTGGAAGAGATGTGTTTTTAGCCGATTCTTGAAGATTATTCTTTATATATATTCACTAGCTTTTCTATTCTTTTTGTATTCTATGTATTCTGCCCTGGCAGTGGTGTTCCGAACCAAAGCACTGACAGATAGTTAACGCAAATAAAGCACCATCACTCGTTCTTCTTGCGCATGTGATGCACACTTTACTTCATTTCTTGTAAAACTAAAAAAGGAAATCACAAAGGTAGAAATTACAAAATGATTACAAAATATCATAAATAACATAAAACTTGCACATTTGTAAACATTCACTAACATATTTAAACTGCTAAATAAACAAATCGAAGTGCAGTAGTGACGAGCATATATACGAAAAGACTGCACAGCTACGTTAGCATGTTGGCTATCAGATTGCGATGGATTTTTAGGACAGAACATCAATCTTTAAACATGTCAATAGTGACCCCTTTTTCATCAAACTAACACAGAGGAAGTATTACAGATGTTTTCAAAATAAAATTAGTGACTTACGGTCGTATCTACCACAAGGACCGAAAGCAAACAACAGCACGTCTCTAGATGCCGATCACAGTCTCTTCTATAACTTTTTAACTTCCGGTTACGTTCTAGAGAATAGTGCAATAATATTTTTCACCACTAGATGTCACAAACGAACCTCTTAAATAAATCAAGGCACAACTTACAAAAATGAAACAAATAATATACAGAACACGGTTTTCTTTTTATTTATTATTTAATTAATGCATATCATTGCTCTTTCATTGATTTTGATTGCTTTCATTGTCCCCATTTATAAAAGCGTCTGCTAAATGACTAAATATAAATGTAAATATATATACATTTATATATTCATCACATATATATATATATAATTCAAAATATTAATAAAAAATAAATATAAACAGCAGTAATCATACGGGAAATAAAATATTTTTGTGTAGAAATGTTTCTGTCCGTCTGATCAAATAAAGTCTTAAAAACTGCTGAAATCACTTCTGTGTCTTTCGTGAGACTGAAAATGAAAGTCAAGCGCACTGAATTCTGGGATTGATTATTTCTAAAAGCAGGGGTGTAAAACACGAGTAATTTTACTTGATTACTGTACTTAAGTGTTATTTTGGGATATTTGTACTTTATTCAAGTACAGTTTAAAGTGACTACTTGTACTTTTACTTGATTACTTTTATGAAGGAAAAACAGTACTTTTTACTTGAAAAGTACTGATTGCATTTTTATTTGATCTTACACTCATTAAATATGTGACAGAAGCTCAAACCTGCCGCTAATGAGGTTTGTTTTCATGCATCGAGCTCATCCTTCGTTAAAACTTTCATCAGATCAATTCCTGGCTTCAGAATGTATTTGCCGTCAAATATGAAGAAGCATATGAAGATAAGCTCAGTTTATTCATTATTTATTCATTATTTGTGTCTGTTTTGATGAAGTCATTAGCTGTCTGTGCACTATATTGACTGAATGCACAAATAAAATCAGTGATAAGAATTTAAACACAATTCATGTTTCATGATTACTTATTAAATTAAATGTTGCAAAAATCTACAAAAAGTGTGTAAATGAAGTGTGAGTCATGTTTAGTGATGTTCTGGGAGTCCATGAGTTGTATTATAATGATATATTGAGTAACTCTTAGGACTGTCATTGAATTATTATTTAATCTAAATGATTATGAAAATATGATTGTCTCATTAATTCATCTAATTAGTCATAAACAATTATATATAAATATCTGCTAGGAAAAAAAAAAACTCTAAATGCTCCAAATAAACAATTAAAAGATGAATTATTGTTACAGACAGCGGCGTTGAGTAGACAACACAAAAACGTGTCTTTTTCAAAAAAGTCAATATAATATTGTATGTTTTAATTCTATGTAACTCATCATTTATTCAACAAAAGTTCTTATATTCTGTCTGGAATATATTTCTGGCCTCTGCATCACATCTGCCTCATTAAAGGGAACAAAATAAATGTAATCATTTACTGACCCTCATGCCATCCAGATATATATGAATGTCTTCAGATGAACACAAAGAAACATGTTTAGTGCATATAATGCAAGTGTACAGGACGCTTCAAGAAGCACACAAAGTGAACACAACGCTAAAGTAAAAAAGAAAGTATTTGTGTGTTTCTTCACACGCCTGTGGTTCTGCTGAAGAAGACATCAACAGAGGTTATGAGTTACTGGCGTCTTCTCTTGGTGTAGTTTTTGAAGCATCATCTTTGGACATGCCGTACACATGCATTATGTGCAGAAAGATTGATTAATTTTCTAAAACTCTTAGTTTGTGTTCTTCTGAAGAAAGAAGTCGTACACATATGGATGGCATTAAGGTGTAAAGCATGGATGTTTTGTGCTCCTCTGTGCTGCATTTTAATTTCCATTTACTTGCAGTTTTAATTAAGTAAAAGTTTCACAGAGTATCTGTACTTTAACTTGAGTTTAATTTTGAGTACTTTTACCCCCTTTCTAAAGCGAGCTGCTGATTGTGGTGCAGTAGATGATCTGGTTCTTCACACATAATGCTGAAATCTGTCAATATTGCATCATTTCCAGTGTGTGTATCTTCTGCAGTCAGACTCACTGTTCTGGACGATGTCCTGCATCTTCTTCCAGACTCTGAAGGGCAGGTTGCCCAAGTAACGTGGCACATGAATCAAAGCTCCAGAAGGCGTCTGTGGATCCGGCTGTGATGAGATCTGGACTCTGGAAGAACATTCAGGATCAGAACCGCAGTGGCTTTGGATCAGAAGCAGAGAGACCAGAGACACCAGCAGATTACTCACCTTTCCATTGAGACTGGAAACTCCTGCAGAACAAACACACCATTGATCATCAACAACTCAATCAATCAATCAATCAATCATCTGAAATCAGACCTTCAGAAAGCAGACGTCACTGGCTTTCATCATCTCCTCCATGTCTTTGATTGTGTGTGAAAGAGCTGAGATGTGTCTGTTCATCTCCTCCAGCTTCTCCTTCATCATCTGCTTCTTCTGCTCCTCTTCCTCCCTCAGTGCAGTGATTGTAGCTTCTTCTTCATCTCTGAGAAACTGATGAAGCTTCTCAAACTGCTGTTTAATCTGACGCTCTGTGTGCTCAGCTTGAGACTGAAATCAAACCACATTCACTTCAATCGTCTCCATCAACACACATCAACACAATCACATCATTCAGATCTGAGAGAAACTCAGAGACTGACATATAACGCATCCAGAAGCAGATTGATGATCGTCATTCACACAAATAATCAGCTGCAGTCCATTATATTAAATATATCAGATCATAACTGTATATAGTGATCTACAGCTACAGAGTAGCAACTAGTGTTGTTTTTGGCGGCCTGTTTTAATTTTAGTTTTAGTCTAGTCTTTGTGTGAAGCTGTCATTTTAGTTTTTATTAGTTTTAGTCACGTTCGTACTTTTTAGTCTAGTCAAGTCTGAGCATTTTAGTCTTATTTTAGTCAGAATTATCCATGACTATTTTCGTCTAGTTTTAGTCGACGAAAACTGATGACAATTAGTCTAGTTTTTAGTCAATGAAAATTGTATTTTAGTCTCTTTTTAGTAATGCAATTCTATTTAACCCAGTCAATATAAGTACCTAGTATTGTAGACGAAACCAAAATTTTATTTTAGCCAAACTCATTTCAAACAAGGTTATCTTATTATATTATTGTTACCTTATAGACTCAAGAATACATCCATTCCAGACACGGAAGACGCTCTGATTTGAATTTACAACATTTATTTTACCAACCAAACATGTTAGAAGCAGTGGCGGAGCCAGGATGTGTTCATAGGGGTGGTCAGGGAGGGGTGGCACAGAAATCTTCCTTATTTCAATAGAAAAATGTGATTGACTATAAATTATTGGACTGTTTTAGTGCCTAAAACACAACTGAATACAATTAATTTCTACTAAATTGTAATTTAGATATTTGTGAATTAGATCAAGTAATGCTGAGTGAATATGACAACTATCTATTATTATATTATTCCCCACCTCCAGGTATTTTAATAAAGGGGCTCACTATAGCTTTATTGCTCAGTCAGCTTGGTTCTGGTTCTCAAAACCCCCAAAAGCTTGTTCTCCATCATTGCATACTCATTGATGAGACATGCAGATAGTGATAAGAATTGGTTAATAAAATTTTTATAAAAAGCACATAAACGCCAGAATGAAAAATTTGTTATTTTATGCATTTAAATTGTTTCATTTTCGTTTAGAATTGCACAATATTTTAATACATGCATTTGAGAGACGTTCTTTAATGTGATGCTATACAGACATGAATGCACTAATCGCCTTTTTGGTAATTCCATGACTGAACTGACGACAGATCTACACTGTATGCTCAGTTTCTTGCGCGCATTATTTATGATGAATCGATATAGAGCGTGCGCCCTATAGTAAAGTTTAAGAGTGTGCGCTGTGAGCAGGTAAAACAGCTGTCAGGACAGGAAAGTTTGTTTTACTGACATATAGCCTAACAACATCTCATCAGGCCGCAGTTGACTGTTGTTCTACTGAAGCTCATTTGGCACGTTTTCCTCTCCGCGCTCGTTTGAGTTGCGCCTGGCGCTGAGGCGAAGTTGAAGTGCACGTCTGAAAAGTCTCCCGCTTGATGTGGTCATAAAGAGATATGGCGGTTCTGCGTATTAATAAATGCATTTCTTGTTAAGAAAAAAAAGGGACAAAAACTACAGTTTTGAGTGGGGTGGACAAAGGGGTGGCCAAGCTTAGGTCAGTGGTCCCTGGCTCTGCCCCTGGTTAGAAGTACACACACATACATTGTTTGTTGTCGTCTTCTAAATAATGCTGCATGTGAGTCTGCGCAGTGAGACACAGGAAACAGAAATACTGCAAAATAATATATAATAATGAGACGAAATAACATTATAACATTTTGTTTCGTCTCGTTTTGGTCAACGAAAATGAAGAGACATTTTAGCATAGTTTTTTATTTTGTGAACCACATTTAGTCTCTTTTTTTATTCGTCAACAATATTGCATTATATATGTATTTATAGTCATCGTCACATGACCAGCGTTTACGTTGCATCTCGTCTCGTTTCGTCACGTGATAAAGGTTCGTTGACGACGATATTTAGTCAGAATTTTCTTTGACGAAAGCAACACTAGTAGCAACTACACAGAAGTAACTCAAAGAAGTGCTGCACTTGTGTTGCAGTGTGTGTTTACAGGTGAAGTGTCTGTGTCTGTTGGTGTAATCTCCACTGCTACTATTACTGCTGGTTATTCTGTGTCTGATTGTACTTCATTCACTGTAAATCAGAGCTTGGAGTCTCCTGGTTCTATCAGTGAGGAGGTTAAAGAGGGTGTGAATGGTTCTTCTCAAGCAATTGTAGGTCTGCTGATTAAAGGAAAACGCCACAGTTTTTCATCATGCGCCGAGGTCGAAGTGCTGCGACGTGCTCTTCCGCCATACATTATAGTTAGCATTTTTTACTGCTTAGAAAATCGCCACGTTTTATTTTGTGTCACCATACATGTGAGATCTACCTTGATGTGATTTTATATAGTAATACCTGGACTGATGAGATTGTTCTCATCTCGCTGCTGATAATCTTACTATAAACCTGGCCAGATGTGAGTTTGGGAAAGCCAGGGTTACCTATCTTGGTAAGGAGGTTGGTGGTGGGCAGGTTAAGCCTGTAGAAGCAAAGATTGAGGCTATCTCTGAAGTCCCTGTGCCTCAAAACTGACGTGAACTTCACTGATTTTAGGGTCTGGCAGGGTACTATAGAGGTCTTACTTTGCTACTGTTGTGGTGCCACTAACTGATCTTCTTAGTACCAAAGTGACATTTGTGTGGTCAGAGAAGTGTTAGGAAGCATTTAACAATGCAGTATTTTCCTGTACTTTTATTGTCCCGTGTCTAGACTTTTGAGGGGTGCTCTTGTTTTCTTTTCTTGTTCCTAGGGCCTCTTTCTAAGGAGGGAGGTGTTACGACCCCCTGTGCTCTTCTTAGGGCTTTCTTTGTCAGTGCACGGGCAGGGATTGGCCTGAGGGGCAGTTAGGTAACTGTGCACACCTGGAGCATTGGGTGATTGTATACCAGCGGTCTTTTCTATATAAAGAACTGGGCTGTTGGTCTCAAAGGAAGGTAACATGCTTTGGTATAAAAATTAAAATAGAAATATAAACTTTTGACCTGCGGGTTTCGTCTGGTCAGAGGAGAACTGACCCCCGACTGAGTCTGGTTTCTCCCAAGGTTTTTTTCTCTATTCTGTCTCGGAGGGAGTTTTGGTTCCTTGCCGCTGTCGCCTCTGGCTTGCTCAGTTGGGGACACTTAATTTCTAGCGATTATCGTTGATTTGGTTGCACAGATACTATTTAAACTAAACTGAGCTAGACAATGACATCTCTGAATTCAATAATGAAATGCCTTTAACTGAAAATTGAGTGTTTAATCTTATCATTATACATTACTGACACTCTATCCTCCAATTTGATACTGTTAAGTGCTTTGACACAATCTGTATTGTTAAAAGCGCTATATAAATAAAGGTGACTTGACTTGACTTTGGTCTCTCTCACACACCTTGGCTTTTCTTTTTCCCTTTTAATATTGATTTTTCATTGCATTTAGACATATATTTAACTCTTTTTTTTGTTATTTGTTATTTTTTATTGCTTAATTTCTTTTCCCAATTAATTATAAATTATTTAAACCCTATTTCGTTGTCTGTCTCTCTCTTTATGTTGTGGTCTTGGAACGAGCTGGACATTAACACTCTGGACTCTGTTTCCTCACCTTGATGTGTTCAGCTGTTTTCTCAAACTCTCCTTTCATTTCTTCATTGTGTTTTAGTTTCTCCTGTAATGATTTCAGTGCTGTATTCAGCTCCTCCTAGAATTAAACAAAATAAAAATACATAAAACACCAGATTACAGTGAAAAAATATGATAAAACAATTATATAATGCAGTTATATTCATAGATTTCTTCTGTTTTTGTGAACATATACTAAATTACTTCAGCTCTGAACAATCAAATCAACACTTAAACAGAACTTTATAACAACATGCAGTTGGCTAAAAGTCGTTTCTCTCACCTTATATGATGAAACCACTTCATCGATGGGTCTGAATTTATGATTGTCGTGTTGTTTTGAATCTCTGCACACTAAACACACCGGCTGTTTGTCCTCCAGACAGAAGAGTTTGAGTTTCTCACTGTGTAAACTGCAGATCTCCTCAGATCCTGATGAACGCCTCTCATTTCTCTCCTTCAGGAACGACTCACACAAGTTTTTTAACACAAGATTACATGGAGGATCAGGTTTTGAGGATCTTCTCCTGCAGACGGGACACTCCTGAGTTTTCTTGGTTCTCCAGAACTGTTGAAGACACTCTTTACAGAAACTGTGACTACATGATAAAACAACAGGATTATTGTATATTTCCTGACATACAGGACAAGAAAAATCATCTTCAGATAGAGAAGCCATTTTCAGTCTTTGAGCTCCAGCGATCTAAACTTTACTTTCACTTTCTGAACAACAGTTTAAAGAATGAATCACCACCAGAATCACAAAGATCTGCTGTCTATTCAGAAACAAACTTCACAAAGATCCTTCTGTAAAGTGTTTCTCTTGGTTCTTCACTGATGGCTGATTCTTTATTGCTTTTGTCAGTAGAGAAGAGAGTCAGTGTGACAGAAAGCAGAAATAACACGTCCGTCTCTTCCTGGTAAGAGCTGTAAGAGGGAGGAGTTTATGATCACGTGACTGTGTTTTATAAAAAATGAAAAATAAAGTGCAATAATATTATTATCACTATTATTAATACATTTTTTTATAGTTATAGTCAGTGTTGGGCAGTAAATAGTTACTAGTAATTTAGTTACTGTAATAATATTACTTTTTTGGAGTAACTAGTAGTGTAACTAATTACTAATAAGATTTCAGTAATAATATTACAGTTACTTTCCAAAATAAATAGCTTAATTACTTTTGATGCCTCAACCCCGCTGATTTAAAATCTAACAATCAAATAATTTCTAGATTTATTTTCATAATTTTCACGACTCACACATGCATGTGATGTCCCCGGTGCAGCAGGCAAGCTCGGAATATGGAAAAGCTTACATTCAGCAGATAGAAATATTGCATTATATTGATTTTGTCAGGAAAAAAGATCTGTTGTGTAAGTTGTGGCTTTACTTTACTCTGGCATTACATCTCTCTGATCAGCATGTGGTACATTATATTATATTAACATAATTCAAAATATTTTTGGAAAATTAAACAGTTTCTTACAAACTCATGTGATTTGATAAAATACATAATGAAATTTAATCGCATATGGGTAACGGAAATATTACTTCAAGCTACACATGACAATTAATGAGATGAATACAACACGTTTACTTGAATGTCACTATCAATCAATATTGAGTGTTTGTAATAACTTCTGACTGCGAAAATGTGGATTTTGGTCAAATGATGAGGCAGAAATATGTTGTTAGTAACATAGTAAGTAGATAGAATTTTATCTGGAAGATACACAGTTACAACTAGTGTGAAGTGTGACATAATATACCTCTGTAAATAAATACAATTTAAATTCAGGTCTGGCGCACTTTAATGTCCTTTGTATGGAACATAAACGCTCGCTTTATATATCTGGTGATGTCCACTTCGCAGGGCACTTATAACTGAACAGAACAACCGCCGGACGTGATGAGATATACATATGAAATGTGCAGAGCGGAGAGGGAACATGGAAACTCTGAGAATATTAAGATGCTTTGGTGGTGGTGAAATTATTATCAACTTTAAAACACGTTATTAACCTCAACACCCAAAAACGTTTCACAGGATTATGAATGTAGTCTACCTGATGTTGAAGTTTCACGTGGTTTTTTATTGTCACAACTGAAAAAAGGAAGAAGGAAGAAACAGAACTGCAGCGACACCCAATGTCGTCAGTACAACAGTGACACCTATTGGCAAATTACTATATTACAACACTCCCACTTCATTTTCCAATAGCATTAAGCAACTTTTAACAAACAAAAAACATTTTTTTTTAAATTTTGTCTTTTAACCATGTTAACAGATTTTGTATCGTAACACATTTAACACAGCCTAGTCTATTTACTGTTACGCTAAACTGAATTAAATGAAACAAAGTCCAATCTTACTCCTAAGATACTCAAACTTCTGTCTCACTAATGGCTTGGTCAGATATCTGCCTTCATGTCATCTGTAGGGCAGCACTGCAGTTGGATTTGTCCATTCTGCACACACTCACGAATGTAATGATAGCGAATGTCTATGTGCTTTGTCCGTGAATGATCAACTGGATTCTTTGCGATTGCAATAGCTGCTTGGTTGTCCTCCAGAATCACCGCAGGTGAAACATCCATTCCAAGATCACTCAGTAGTCTTCTAAGCCAGGCACATTCCTGAGCTGCTTGACTAAGTGCAACGTGCTCAGCCTCCGCTGTTGAAAGAGCAACAGTTGACTGTTTCTTGCTGAGCCAGCTCACTGCTCCTCCACCCATAAGAACACATTGCCAGTTGCCGAGCGACGATCGTCCTGGTCACCAGCCCAGTCAGCATCTGAGGATCCGATCAAACATCTGATGCACATGTAGATTATTCTGGACAGCGAAGGACAGCAACGTACGTATTGAGCTAAATCTTACCACAGGTGAAAAAGTTTCATCGTATCCCTTAGCAACGAGTCTGCACTTGTATCTCTCCACCCGTCCGTCACTCTGATGCTTAACTTTGAACACCCATCTTGATCCTATGGCCTTCCGATCCTTTGGTAGTTCCACTAAATCCGCGTCTCATCTTCCAGGAGTGACTCATATTCCTGCCATTCCTTTGCGTTGTGACTCATCATCGCCTCCTTCAGTGTGCCTGGTTCTGCAACACGACAAACACCAGCATAATGATCAACAGTCACTAGGTCAGCAAGCTCATCATACCCATACCTCTTGGGTGGTTTTCTGATTCTGCCAACGTCTTCAGCAGTTTCATCGACAGTAACATCAACTGATCTATTTTCATGATAACTTCGTTCTCAGAGCAAGAAATGTCCACTTCTTGTTTCAAGTCAAAGTCTGACTCATTGAAGATCACATCTCAACGAATTACAATCCTTCTTTTTTCTTCATCAAACAAGCGGTAGCCCTTTGCATTATTGGCATATCCCACGAAACGGAGCTTCACAGCTTTCTTGTCCAGTTTTCTTCTTTCTGCATCTGGAACGTGTGCATAAGCAACGCAACCAAACACTTTCATGTGACTCACATTTGGCTGTTTGTCACACCATTTCTGCGTCTCTTGTTTCAGAACAGACGTGGGCAGCCTGTTCTGTATGTAAACTGCTGTCGCTACAGCCTCCGCCCAGTACATCTTTGGCAATTTGCTGCTTCAATTAATGTCCTATTCTTTCTTTCTGCAGCACCAGTTTGCTGAGGTGTGTGAGGTACAGTTGTCTCATGATGGCTACCTTGAGCCTTCAAGTATTCTTGAAATTCTTTGGAAGTGTATTCCCCAGCATAAGACTAAGTCCAGCAATACTGGCTGTTCGCACTGAGCCTAAACGAATCCTGTTCCATTTCTTATTCTTAGTCTTGTCACTTTCTGTCCACATTCATTGGGGAATGTTTTCTCAAACTCCTTGAATTTGCAAAGGACTTCACTCTTCTGCTTCATAAAGTATACTTTGCAACATCTAGAATAGTCATCGATAAACGTCACAAAATATTTGGGCCGACCTATAGATTCAGTCTGCATGGGACCACAGACGTCACTATGGACCAGCTGCAGTTTGCGTTTGGAACGGATTTCTCCCACTGGCTTATGATGCTTCCTAGACAACTTCCCTTCCACGCAGGCTTCACAGAAGGGAACTTCTTTCTCTGCAGGAAGGTCCACTCCATTCACCAGATTTTTAAGTTCCTTCAATTTGGTGGTGCGTCCCAGTCGCTGGTGCCACAAGCTTGCTGTTACTGAAGCACTTGATGCATAGTGACAGTCAGGCGAACTTCCCTCGACATCCAGCTGAAACAACCCATCAGATCTTTGTGTTCCCGTTCCTTGGAGATCTCCATCTTTACTGCATGATATTTAGACAAACTTAAAGAAGTTCAGATCTGTACTCGTGCTCTTATTATTTCAGTTATTTTGCCTTTAATGTAAATAAACATGTGCAAACAATATACTTGCTCTTGTGAATATATTTTGATGTTAATTATATTTACTTACAAATTCATCATCATCATGTTGATATGTTACTTGTTATAAAACTCTTACGACAAACATGTCTTGTAATATATATTTAATTGTAGCGTATACCGAGCTGCAGCGGACACATTTGTGGCAGATCTAGTCCACTAGATTCTAGCTGTCGCTGTGGCAAATATCAGCTGATTTGTTAATAAACCGTGCATTAAAGCTGAAATACAGCCTGAACGATGACAACAATAACCTACAATCACTAGACTAGTGATCATCAAACCCTTTTAACAGTTTATTTACAGACTTTATTTTAAAGTCTTCCCTTTTCTCACAAATCCTTTTGTTCTCTAAAAACATGTCAGTTTCGGCTGAAAATATTTCAAGTTCAAGTGTTGGTGTTATAAACACCGAATTAATACCAACATATGAAATTAATTAAATTAATGACTGAAAAATTAGGAATGTTGGACAAGACAGGTGGTCAAAACCGGATGTGTGTCAGAAGCCTATATTACATTCATTCAGGAGATAAGAGACAGCAGCCTAATTAAATACCTGTCTGTGTCATTAATGTTAATCAAACAACAAAAGATGTTTAATAAATGTATCTGTGTTAAATAAAACTACTGTAGGCTATTTGAAAAGCGAGTGTATTTAACCCATAAGAACCCCAGTTTCTCCTTAAAATTATGGGGCATAAAACAGACCAAACGGACCACTTATAACATGTTTCTGCAGTTGTTTGTGAAATACAGCCCCTCCTCGTGAAAGATCTGTAATTTTACATAAATATGACACATTGGGCGTTTATGATACATTTTTCATGTTACATATATGTTACATTGGGCATTATTTCTCAACTGAAAAAAACAAAAACATTTTATTTTATTTTTTTGCTAAATAAGTTGTTGTTGTTTTTTTTGCTTTTCCACAACATATATCAAAACCACATACTGTGACCATTACATTTTTGTAACATATCAACATTCAACCTTTTCAGGTATATGGTTTAACCAGAAATTAATTTTTTGATTTTTAGATTTTTTTTTTCAAACTCGAAAATGTGCAAACTGAATAAAAATAAATAAGTACCTCACACTGGAGGTCATCGTGTTAAACATGCATGTAGATTTGTTAAAATATACTTTGAAATGAGCAGCAGAAAATATATAACACTAAAATAATTGAATCAGCTAAATTAATTGAGCAGCTCATTACCATTTTTACCATTTTTCTTATTGTGACAAATACGTCACATCAAAATTCCTCCTACTTTAATAAGGTTAAGAGCTTGATGTGACATATATGTCAGCACGATATCTTTGTAACTTGTTTTATATCAATTTGCTCAAGAAACGTATTAAAATCAGGTTAAGAGTAATCCAGGATATGTTATTAAAACATTATAATTGTTGCATGAGTTGAAACATACCTTTTGTAACAAAAACAAGTGTTTTTATAAATTGCTGACGCTGTAGCATGTGCTAACCAGACAGGACGCCATTTTGGAAATGTTGCCATGGCAACAAAAAGTGCACACATCGTCACATGACTGAACCTGGTGTTCATTATACGTCACTTAGAGACTTCCTGAGTTGAAAGTGAGGAATAATGCTTTAAAAAGACCTTTCCAGATAATCACCAGTGTTTGTGACACCGTGGGTTCTTATCTCATGTATATCTCTGTCGTATTTGTCTAATGCTTTGTAATATTGCCCCCCCGTGCTGTACTCCAGCGTGAGAGATCTGGTCACCTGACCCCCGAGCAGCTGAGATGGATGTTTTCTGATAAAATGTTTTTTTTGCACTTTATTTAAATTAGGATATTTAAATGTATTTATTTATGTTATTTGCTGTATGGATATTAGCCTTTTACTGCTATAATTACATCCCTTTATTAAGAATATAGTCCTGTTTATAATTCATATAGTGTCGTGTAGATTTATTAACTACATTATCAATCAGTCTCTTATTATTGTGACTGTCATCTGTAATAAATCCACTGATATTTTCAGTCAGTTTCTCAGTTTCAGCTCTAGATGACAGTAAAGATGCACTGATTTCACATCAGCAGCTGAAGGATTTCTATTACAGTCATTTATTCATTTACTTTGACTTCATCTGGAACTGTTTAAATTCATCTGAATAATCACACGATATATTGTCTTCTGAAGATCTGCTTTATATCTGACATTAAAACTGAATTTATTTGTTCATAATTGAAGATATTTGCAACATTGATGCTGTTATTTTCCTGTTTATTAATATAAAGCTGCAGAATCAATCTGTATTATATAAAGCTCTATAGAAATAAATATGACTTTAATATTTTAATATTTCATTGCAGGAACAAAAAAATAAAACAAAAAAATAATAAAAATCAGATTTCCCAGACTTTTTACCACAGTTTAAATCCTAATTATCATGACACTTTGTTTCAATCTGAAAATGACTGAAATCATGAAATCACACATTGTTAGTTTATTCAAGCGATTATTAATATTTGTTGTGAAACTGATTCAGACTTTGTCAGAGATTTCAGTCTCATTTGATCATTTGATCTGAGAATCAGATTCATAAACAGCTGAATCAAGTATTTCTGACTAAATATTAATATTTTATTCAGCATTGTTGTGGATCAAGAACCTTTTACATCCAGATTGCTAACAAGAGCGCTGCTACACGGTTGCTAGGGTGTTCTGAGTGGTTGCTATGGTACTCTAGATGGTTGCTAGGGTGTTCTGAGTGGTTGCTAGGGTGTAATGGACAGGGATTTGTGACATCACTGTTTCTCATTGGTCAGATATGATTAAGATGATTTATTTGAACCCTTCATCACATGTTTTAATAATTTTTCATTGTTAAAGATGAATAAATGCACTTGTTTTCTGATCTGATGTTCAGATCAACAGTCTCTTACTCGTGTGATCTGGATTAAATATTGAAACATGATGAAAGATGAAAGCAGGAAGATCCAGATCTACAGATTACTGACTATTGATCGATAAGATCCTCAGAGAGGAAGAACAACAGAAGAAAGGGAAGAGTGTGTGAGTGAAGGAGGTTGTGAATGTGTGTAGATGTGTGTTAGTTACAGGATCAGAGAATGACACCGTTCCTCTGTCATAGTCCAGATTCACTCTCACACGATCAAGCTTACGTTTAACATGAAAACCAGAACCTGGAGACACTCCTAACAGATTATGCTTCAAAATGCTGAAGAAACCCAACCCTTTCTGACGATACCACACACTCCAGACACCAGTGTTATAGAAACCCCGTCCCTTCCTCTGGTTTGATGCTGTAGTTACTCCAAGACTCCAGATTGAACTCTGTTTAACCTCCACATCCCAGCAGTGTGTTCCTGAGTTAAAACCCTCTGAACCCAGAACACAGTGATACCAGTCAAATCTCTCTGGATTATCAGGAACAGGTTGATATCCGCTGTTTCTCACACTGGTCAGATCATCAGACAGAAGGAGACGTGGATGAGCCGTGTTTGGATCCAGAATCACAGGAGCTGATGAGACACAATCAACAGATGCTGTTATTCTGATGTTCATATAATGATCAAGAGTGAACCCAACACAGATGATTATGAATTATGACACTCGTCCTGTTGATCAAACACATCAGACATGTTCCTCTCATCACTGTCAGTCATTCTCTGTGTGATTTATCAATACTGAAAGTTCAATCAGAAACAAACTCAAACATATTCATTTCATTCACGCTCTCATTTATATTAAACTATAGTGATTACACATGATTTCATATTCAGATGAGATAATAATACCAAAGAAATAATGTTTATATCTTTATCATTTTCCTCAATGTTTCTCTTGTATAAAACACAAATCTTTTTACTCAATGCTGCCTAATTATTAAAAATAAAAACAGTAGGTATTACTAAACAATAATGGAATGAAATAATAATAATAATAATAATAATAACAATAATAATAATAATAATAAGCTTGCTGGTATTAACAAAAACTACAACTAAAATTATTCAGTTATTTAATAATTCAGTAATTAAAATAAAGCTAAAAATAAATGATAAATATTAGATGATAATCTAAAAAAATAAATTGAATGATATTTTGAAATATAAAAAGTAATATTGATAGTGGTCTCACATTAAATACTATAATGTATTTTAATTATTTTACTAGTGCTTAATTCAGGTACATTAATAGTTACCAGATAAGTCATATTTTTAAACTGTATTTTCATTGTTGAAGTTTTAATGTCTTGGTGTGCGACAAGGAAGAAACAGTGATTTTGACACCTATATTAGGTACCTAGGTTATGAAAAAATCATAATAAAAGGTAGTAAAAAGTTTTAAAGGTGGTTTTATTGTCAGTTTGACAAAGAAAGAGGAATTCGTCCAAAATTATATGTATTTTTAAACATATGACCAAAGAACATAAAAGTGCCCATAGTCTAAGAATCACCAAAATATATATAATCAGGGGTGCACATAAGTCGCACGCGCGACCAAAGTTAAAAATGTGTAAATAAGTTCTGAGCGCATTTGTGTATCGACATGGTTGTCAGCTGTTAATGAACAATTACCATTTTAGATCGACAAACTGTACTGTATAATATTTATATCCAAACTGAAGCATAATCTAAACCCGCCGCCGTCTTCAAAGCTAAACTGTGACATTCATTCACTGACGCTCTTCATCAGCAGCTGAACCCGGAAGCGCTTAATACTTACTTACCGGCAACCCGCCAAAATAAAAGCTCGCTGATTTTACGTTTCAAAATGATGAAAATTTAAATTAAAATAATGATAATAAAAATAAAATGCCAATGTTTTTATCATTATTTTTATTAAGTTTACTATAAAATAATTGCATTTGTATGTAATACTCCCTTAAAAAAAAATAGTATTATCACACTTGATTATTTAGTTTATTATTTTTAGTTATTTATTTTATTTATATATATATATATATATATATATATATATATATATATATATATATATACATATACACACACACACACACACTACATGCCCGTGTGAGGACCAAACCAAATCTCCAGGTTCTCATATGAGAACCAGGCTGAAAACTTATGTGCACCCCTGTATATATATATATATATATATATATATATACAGTGGGTATGGAAAGTATTCACACCCCCTTACATTTTTCACTCTTTGTTATATTGCTAAAATTTGCCATTTGCTAAAATCATTTAAGTTCTTTTTTCCTCATTAATGTACACACAGCACCCCATATTGACAGAAAAACACAGAATTGTTGACATTTTTGTAGCTTTATTAAAAAAGAAAAACTGAAATATCACATGGTCCTAAGTATTCAGACCCTTTGCTGTGACACTCATATATTTAACTCAGGTGCTGTCCATTTCTTCTGATCATCCTTGAGATGGTTCTACACCTTCATTTGAGTCCAGCTGTGTTTGATTATACTGATTGGACTTGATTAGGAAAGCCACACACCTGTCTATATAAGACCTTACAGCTCACAGTGCATGTCAGAGCAAATGAGAATCATGAGGTCAAAGGAACTGCCTGAAGAGCTCAGAGACAGAATTGTGGCAAGGCACAGATCTGGACAAGGTTACAAAAACATTTCTGCTGCACTTAAGGTTCCTGAGAGCACAGTGGCCTCCATAATCCTTAAATGGAAGACGTTTGGGACGACCAGAACCCTTCCTAGAGCTGGCCGTCCGGCCAAACTGAGCTATCGGGGGAGAAGAGCCTTGGTGAGAGAGGTAAAGAAGAACCCAAAGATCACTGTGGCTGAGCTCCAGAGATGCAGTCGGGAGATGGGAGAAAGTTGTAGAAAGTCAACCATCACTGCAGCCCTCCACCAGTCGGGGCTTTATGGCAGAGTAAGACACATGAAAGCCCGCATGGAGTTTGCTAAAAAACACCTGAATAAGATTCTCTGGTCTGATGAGACCAAGATAGAACTTTTTGGGCTTAATTCTAAGCGGTATGTGTGGAGAAAACCAGGCACTGCTCATCACCTGTCCAATACAGTCCCAACAGTGAAGCACGGTGCTGGCAGCATCATGCTGTGGGGTGTTTTTCAGCTGCAGGGACAGGACGACTGGTTGCAATCGAGGGAAAGATGAATGCGGCCAAGTACAGGGATATCCTGGACGAAAACCTTCTCCAGAGTGCTCAGGACCTCAGACTGGGCGAAGGTTTACCTTCCAACAAGACAATGACCCTAAGCACACAGCTAAAATAACGAAGGAGTGGCTTCACAACAACTCCGTGACTGTTCTTGAATGGCCCAGCCAGAGCCCTGACTTAAACCCAATTGAGCATCTCTGGAGAGACCTAAAAATGGCTGTCCACCAACGTTTACCATCCAACCTGACAGAACTGGAGAGGATCTGCAAGGAGGAATGGCAGAGGATCCCCAAATCCAGGTGTGAAAAACTTGTTGCATCTTTCCCAAAAAGACTCATGGCTGTATTAGATCAAAAGGTGCTTCTACTAAATACTGAGCAAAGGGTCTGAATACTTAGGACCATGTGATATTTCAGTTTTTCTTTTTTAATAAATCTGCAAAAATGTCAACAATTCTGTGTTTTTCTGTCAATATGGGGTGCTGTGTGTACATTAATGAGGAAAAAAAATGAACTTAAATGATTTTAGCAAACGGCTGCAATATAACAAAGAGTGAAAAATTTAAGGGGGTCTGAATACTTTCCGTAACCACTGTATATATATATATATATGATAATCAACAAAAGCAATCATGAAAGAGCAATAATATGCATTAATTATATAATAAGTAAAAAGAAAACAAATAGAATACAAAAAGAATAAAAAGAACATAAGATAGTGTTTTTTTAAGAATAGAATTAGAATAGAGATTTCTAGAGTTAAAGGCTCAAATAAAGATGGAAGAGTTGTGTTTTTAGCTGAAGAATATTCTTATATATATTCACTAGCTTTTCTTTTCTTTTTGTATTCTATGTTCTATATATATATTCAAAATATTAATAAAATATTAAATATAAACAGCAGTAATCATATGGGAAATAACATCTTTTTGTGTAGAAATGTTTCTGTCCGTCTGATCAAATAAAGTCTTAAAAACTGCTGAAATCACTTCTGTGTCTTTCGTGAGACTGAAAATGAAAGTCAAGCGCACTGAATTCTGGGATTGATTATTTCTAAAAGCAGGAGTAATTTTACTTGATTACTGTACTTAAGTATTATTTTGGGATATTTGTACTTTATTCAAGTACAGTTTAAAGTAACTACTTGTACTTTTACTTGATTACTTTTATGAAGGAAAAACAGTACTTTTTGCTCCTTACACTTTTATTTCAACTTGAAAAGTACTGATTACATGTTTATGTGTTTATTTTATCTCACACTCATTAAATATGTGACAGAAGCTCAAACCTGCCGCTAATGAGGTTTGTTTTCATGCATCGAGCTCATCCTTCGTTAAAACTTTCATCAGATCAATTCCTGGCTTCAGAATGTATTTGCCGTCAAATATGAAGAAGCATATGAAGATAAGCTCAGTTTATTCATTATTTATTCATTATTTGTGTCTGTTTTGATGAAGTCATTAGCTGTCTGTGTACTATATTGACTGAATGCACAAATAAAATCAGTGATAAGAATTTAAACACAATTCATGTTTCATGATTTCTTTTTAATAAATCTGCAAAAATGTCAACAATTCTGTGTTTTTCTGTCAATATGGGGTGCTGTGTGTACATTAATGAGGAAAAAAAATGAACTTAAATGATTTTAGCAAACGGCTGCAATATAACAAAGAGTGAAAAATTTAAGGGGTCTGAATACTTAGGACCATGTGATATTTCAGTTTTTCTTTTTAATAAATCTGCAAAAATGTCAACAATTCTGTGTTTTTCTGTCAATATGGGGTGCTGTGTGTACATTAATGAGGAAAAAAAATGAACTTAAATGATTTTAGCAAACGGCTGCAATATAACAAAGAGTGAAAAATTTAAGGGGTCTGAATACTTAGGACCATGTGATATTTCAGTTTTTCTTTTTAATAAATCTGCAAAAATGTCAACAATTCTGTGTTTTTCTGTCAATATGGGGTGCTGTGTGTACATTAATGAGGAAAAAAAATGAACTTAAATGATTTTAGCAAACGGCTGCAATATAACAAAGAGTGAAAAATTTAAGGGGTCTGAATACTTAGGACCATGTGATATTTCAGTTTTTCTTTTTAATAAATCTGCAAAAATGTCAACAATTCTGTGTTTTTCTGTCAATATGGGGTGCTGTGTGTACATTAATGAGGAAAAAAAATGAACTTAAATGATTTTAGCAAACGGCTGCAATATAACAAAGAGTGAAAAATTTAAGGGGTCTGAATACTTAGGACCATGTGATATTTCAGTTTTTCTTTTTAATAAATCTGCAAAAATGTCAACAATTCTGTGTTTTTCTGTCAATATGGGGTGCTGTGTGTACATTAATGAGGAAAAAAAATGAACTTAAATGATTTTAGCAAACGGCTGCAATATAACAAAGAGTGAAAAATTTAAGGGGTCTGAATACTTAGGACCATGTGATATTTCAGTTTTTCTTTTTAATAAATCTGCAAAAATGTCAACAATTCTGTGTTTTTCTGTCAATATGGGGTGCTGTGTGTACATTAATGAGGAAAAAAAATGAACTTAAATGATTTTAGCAAACGGCTGCAATATAACAAAGAGTGAAAAATTTAAGGGGTCTGAATACTTAGGACCATGTGATATTTCAGTTTTTCTTTTTAATAAATCTGCAAAAATGTCAACAATTCTGTGTTTTTCTGTCAATATGGGGTGCTGTGTGTACATTAATGAGGAAAAAAAATGAACTTAAATGATTTTAGCAAACGGCTGCAATATAACAAAGAGTGAAAAATTTAAGGGGTCTGAATACTTAGGACCATGTGATATTTCAGTTTTTCTTTTTAATAAATCTGCAAAAATGTCAACAATTCTGTGTTTTTCTGTCAATATGGGGTGCTGTGTGTACATTAATGAGGAAAAAAAATGAACTTAAATGATTTTAGCAAACGGCTGCAATATAACAAAGAGTGAAAAATTTAAGGGGTCTGAATACTTAGGACCATGTGATATTTCAGTTTTTCTTTTTAATAAATCTGCAAAAATGTCAACAATTCTGTGTTTTTCTGTCAATATGGGGTGCTGTGTGTACATTAATGAGGAAAAAAAATGAACTTAAATGATTTTAGCAAACGGCTGCAATATAACAAAGAGTGAAAAATTTAAGGGGTCTGAATACTTTCCGTAACCACTGTATATATATATATATATATATATATATATATATATATATATATGATAATCAACAAAAGCAATCATGAAAGAGCAATAATATGCATTAATTATATAATAAGTAAAAAGAAAGTATTTGTGTGTTTCTTCACACGCCTGTGGTTCTGCTGAAGAAGACATCAACAGAGGTTATGAGTTACTGGCGTCTTCTCTTGGTGTAGTTTCTGAAGCATCATCTTTGGACATGCCGTACACATGCATTATGTGCAGAAAGATTGATTAATTTTCTAAAACTCTTAGTTTGTGTTCTTCTGAAGAAAGAAGTCGTACACATATGGATGGCATTAAGGTGTAAAGCATGGATGTTTTGTGCTCCTCTGTGCTGCATTTTAATTTCCATTTACTTGCAGTTTTAATTAAGTAAAAGTTTCACAGAGTATCTGTACTTTAACTTGAGTTTAAGTTTTGAGTACTTTTTACACCCCTTTCTAAAGCGAGCTGCTGATTTTGGTGCAGTAGATGATCTGGTTCTTCACACATAATGCTGAAATCTGTCAATATTGCATCATTTCCAGTGTGTGTGTATCTTCTGCAGTCAGACTCACTGTTCTGGACGATGTCCTGCATCTTCTTCCAGACTCTGAAGGGCAGGTTGCCCAAGTAACGTGGCACATGAATCAAAGCTCCAGAAGGCGTCTGTGGATCCGGCTGTGATGAGATCTGGACTCTGGAAGAACATTCAGGATCAGAACCGCAGTGGCTTTGGATCAGAAGCAGAGAGACCAGAGACACCAGCAGATCACTCACCTTTCCATTGAGACTGGAAACTCCTGCAGAACAAACACACCATTGATCATCAACAACTCAATCAATCAATCAATCAATCAATCAATCATCTGAAATCAGACCTTCAGAAAGCAGACGTCACTGGCTTTCATCATCTCCTCCATGTCTTTGATTGTGTGTGAAAGAGCTGAGATGTGTCTGTTCATCTCCTCCAGCTTCTCCTTCATCATCTGCTTCTTCTGCTCCTCTTCCTCCCTCAGTGCAGTGATTGTAGCTTCTTCTTCATCTCTGAGAAACTGATGAAGCTTCTCAAACTGCTGTTTAATCTGACGCTCTGTGTGCTCAGCTTGAGACTGAAATCAAACCACATTCACTTCAATCGTCTCCATCAGCACACATCAACACAATCACATCATTCAGATCTGTGATTAAAAAGCCTGACTGTTATCCTTTACCACGGTGTGATGATTGTGTCGATAGAGCTGGTTCTGCTCAGTTTGTGAGTTAATTTAATCTCCTGAAAGGATTCTGGCAGGTGCCTTTAACCGATCGAGCAAAAGAGTTGTCTGCTTTTGTGACACCTGACAATTTCTTACAGTATAAAGTTATGCCATTTGGAGTATGTAATGCTCCAGCTACATTTCAACGTCTTGTTAACAGTGTTTTATATGGGATGCATGGATGTGAGGCCTACCTTGATGATGTGGTTTTATATAGTAATACCTGGACTGATCACTTGTCACAAATCAGGGAACTTTTTTCTCATCTCGCCGCTGCTAACCTAATAAAGCTGGCCAGATGTGAGTTTGGGAAAGCAGGGCTACCTATCTTGGTAAGGAGGTGGGCAGGTTAAGCCTGTAGAAGTGAAGATTGAGCTATCTGTGGATTCCTGTGCCTCAAAACCGACATGAACTTCACAGATTTTTGGGTCTGGCAGGTTACTATACTGCTGTGCAAAGTCAAGGACTGTAACTTCGTTACGGTGCCGGCTTGAGTTATACGGTGTTCTGACTTTTCTTTACTGTCCAGTAAAGTCTGCCACATTTAAATTACGGTGTAGACAAATGAATTAGATAGATCGCGATCTACCAAACAGCTCCATATAACAAAGCACTGTAAAGACTAGATACCTGGGCAGCAATACGTAATCGTGAATATAACTTTTAAATATATTTCCCCCCCTTTTTTATAATGCAGATTATTCACCAGGCTGCCACTTCTACTTGGACGCATGTGGAATCGAATGCCGTAGCATGTAGCATGATCAATCATAAAATCAGTAGCCTACTAACAGTTCACAATTAAATCCATATTCTACCTTTTCTTGTAACCCGATAAAATCAATCCATGGCGCTGAACATCGTCGGAGATGTTTAATCCACAAGCATTCTGAGCATTATTCCTGCTTGCTGGTGTTCACATCAATCCACAAGTTGCTCTTTTAGGTTAGGCTATTTCATTCAGGTCAATATAAAAGCAGTTATGCTATGTCTAGCATTATTTTACATTACTGAGCATAGCAAATAAATTGGTTGCAAAACGGTCACATGTTTTAGTTTTAGTCTGCTTGTTATGGTAAAAAAAAAAAAAAATACTGAATATAATTTAACAAAATAATATTGTGAAATATTATTGCGATTTTAAATAAAATTGTCTGTTTTAATATACTTTAAAATATAATTTATTCATGTGAAGCAAAGCTGAATTTTCAGTGTCACATGATCCTTCAGAAATCATTATAATATTCTGATTTATTATCAGTGTTGAAACTGTTGTGCTGCTTAATATTTCTTAGAACCTTTTTTCTTTGATTAATAATTAAAAATATAAATAGTTTTCTAACAATATAAGTCTTTACTATCACTTTTTATCCATTTAACACATCCTTGCTGAATAAAAGTATTAATAAAAAAAAGAAAATAAATAAGAAAGAAAAAATTGACTGACCCCAAACTTTTATATTGTATCACAAAATTTCTATTTTGAATAAACACTGTTCTTTTTAACTTTTTTGTATTTCTCAAAGAATCCTGAAAAATATCACAGGGCCCAAAAAATATTGAGCAGCACAACTTTTTCCAATATTGATTATAAATTAGCATATTATAATGATTTCTGAAGGATCATGTGACACTGAAAATTCAGCTTTGCTTCACAGGAATTAATTATATTTTAAAGTATATTAAAATAGAAAATTCTCTTTAAAATTGCAATATATTTCACAATATTATTTTGTGAAATAATATTCAGTATTTTTATTATTTTTGACCGTAACAATCAATCAATCAATCAATCAATCAATCAATCAATCAATCAATCAATCAATCAATCAATCAATCAATCAATCAATCAATCAATCAATCAATCAATCAATCAATCAATCAATCAATCAATCAATCAATCAATCAATCAATCAATCAATCAATCAATCAATCAATCAATCAATCAATCAATCAATCAATCAATCAATCAATCAATCAATCAATCAATCAATCAATCAATCAATCAATCAATCAATCAATCAATCAATCAATCAATCAATCAATCAATCAATCAATCAATCAATCAATCAATCAATCAATCAATCAATCAATCAATCAATCAATCAATCAATCAATCAATCAATCAATCAATCAATCAATCAATCAATCAATCAATCAATCAATCAATCAATCAATCAATCAATCAATCAATCAATCAATCAATCAATCAATCAATCAATCAATCAATCAATCAATCAATCAATCAATCAATCAATCAATCAATCATCTGAAATCAGACCTTCAGAAAGCAGACGTCACTGGCTTTCATCATCTCCTCCATGTCTTTGATTGTGTGTGAAAGAGCTGAGATGTGTCTGTTCATCTCCTCCAGCTTCTCCTTCATCATCTGCTTCTTCTGCTCCTCTTCCTCCCTCAGTGCAGTGATTGTAGCTTCTTCTTCATCTCTGAGAAACTGATGAAGCTTCTCAAACTGCTGTTTAATCTGACGCTCTGTGTGCTCAGCTTGAGACTGAAATCAAACCACATTCACTTCAATCGTCTCCATCAGCACACATCAACACAATCACATCATTCAGATCTGTGATTAAAAAGCCTGACTGTTATCCTTTACCACGGTGTGATGATTGTGTCGATAGAGCTGGTTCTGCTCAGTTTGTGAGTTAATTTAATCTCCTGAAAGGATTCTGGCAGGTGCCTTTAACCGATCGAGCAAAAGAGTTGTCTGCTTTTGTGACACCTGACAATTTCTTACAGTATAAAGTTATGCCATTTGGAGTATGAAATGCTCCAGCTACATTTCAACGTCTTGTTAACAGTGTTTTATATGGGATGCATGGATGTGAGGCCTACCTTGATGATGTGGTTTTATATAGTAATACCTAGACTGGTCACAAATCAGGGAACTTTTTTCTCATCTCGCCGCTGCTAACCTAATAAAGCTGGCCAGATGTGAGTTTGGGAAAGCAGGGCTACCTATCTTGGTAAGGAGGTGGGCAGGTTAAGCCTGTAGAAGTGAAGATTGAGCTATCTGTGGATTCCTGTGCCTCAAAACCGACATGAACTTCACAGATTTTTGGGTCTGGCAGGTTACTATACTGCTGTGCAAAGTCAAGGACTGTAACTTCGTTACGGTGCCGGCTTGAGTTATACGGTGTTCTGACTTTTCTTTACTGTCCAGTAAAGTCTGCCACATTTAAATTACGGTGTAGACAAATGAATTAGATAGATCGCGATCTACCAAACAGCTCCATATAACAAAGCACTGTAAAGACTAGATACCTGGGCAGCAATACGTAATCGTGAATATAACTTTTAAATATATTTCCTTTTTATAATGCAGATTATTCACCAGGCTGCCACTTCTACTTGGACGCATGTGGAATCGAATGCCGTAGCATGTAGCATGATCAATCATAAAATCAGTAGCCTACTAACAGTTCACAATTAAATTCATATTCTACCTTTTCTTGTAACCCGATAAAATCAATCCATGGCGCTGAACATCGCCGGAGATGTTTAATCCACAAGCATTCTGAGCATTATTCCTGCTTGCTGGTGTTCACATCAATCCACAAGTTGCTCTTTTAGGTTAGGCTATTTCATTCAGGTCAATATAAAAGCAGTTATGCTATGTCTAGCATTATTTTACATTACTGAGCATAGCAAATAAATTGGTTGCAAAACGGTCACATGTTTTAGTTTTAGTCTGCTTGTTATGGTAAAAAAAAAAAAAAAAAAAAAATACTGAATATAATTTAACAAAATAATATTGTGAAATATTATTGCGATTTTAAATAAAATTGTCTGTTTTAATATACTTTAAAATATAATTTATTCATGTGAAGCAAAGCTGAATTTTCAGTGTCACATGATCCTTCAGAAATCATTATAATATTCTGATTTATTATCAGTGTTGAAACTGTTGTGCTGCTTAATATTTCTTAGAACCTTTTTTCTTTGATTAATAATTAAAAATATAAATAGTTTTCTAACAATATAAGTCTTTACTATCACTTTTTATCCATTTAACACATCCTTGCTGAATAAAAGTATTAATAAAAAGAAAATAAATAAGAAAGAAAAATTGACTGACCCCAAACTTTTATATTGTATCACAAAATTTCTATTTTGAATAAACACTGTTCTTTTTAACTTTTTTGTATTTCTCAAAGAATCCTGAAAAATATCACAGGGCCCAAAAAATATTGAGCAGCACAACTTTTTCCAATATTGATTATAAATTAGCATATTATAATGATTTCTGAAGGATCATGTGACACTGAAAATTCAGCTTTGCTTCACAGGAATTAATTATATTTTAAAGTATATTAAAATAGAAAATTCTCTTTAAAATTGCAATATATTTCACAATATTATTTTGTGAAATAATATTCAGTATTTTTATTATTTTTTGACCGTAACAAGCAGACTAAAACTAAAACATGTGACCGTTTTGCAACCAATTTATTTGCTATGCTCAGTAACGTAAAATAATGCTAGACATAGCATAACTGCTTATATTTTTGATCAAATAAATACACCCTTGATGAGCCTAAGAAACTTCTTTAAACAATGTACTGATCCCAAACTTTTGAACGGCAGTGTATTGTACTGTATGGAATGGATTCTGTTTCCTCACCTTGATGTGTCGAACTGTTTTCTCAAACTCTCCTTTCATTTTTTCATTGTGTTGAAGTTTCTCCTGAAATGATTTCAGTGCTTTATTCAGCTCCTCCTAGTATTAAACAAAATAAAAATTCATAAAACAGAAGATAAAACAATACAGCAATATGATCATATAATGCAGTGCAAAAGTATTTGCGCCCATGCAGATTTCTTCTGTTTTTGTGAACATCTCATACTAAATTAATTCAGAAATGAAATTAAAACCTGCCATAAAACAAAGACAACCTGAGTGAACACAAAGCACAGTTTGTAAATGACAATTTTATTTATCAAAGCAAGAAATGTTATCCAATAACAACTGGGTCTGTGTGAAAAAGTATTTGCCCCGGTAGTTATTAATTCCCCAAATCTATGAAACTTTATTGATAATGGAGTTCAGCTGAACTAAACACAACCAGCTCTGATCAATCAAATCAACACTTAAACAGGACTTTAAAACAACATGAAGTCGGCTAAACCTTGTTTTTCTTACCTTATATGATGAAACCACTTCATCGATGGGTCTGAATTTATGATTATCATGTTTCTGTGAATTCATACACACTACACACACCGGCTGTTTGTCCTCCAGACAGAAGAGTTTGAGTTTCTCACTGTGTAAACTGCAGATCTCCTCAGATCCTGATGAACGCCTCTCATTTCTCTCCTTCAGGAACGACTCACACAAGTTTCTTAATGCGAGATTAACTGGAGGCTGATCTCTTGAGGATCTTCTCCTGCAGACGGGACACTCCTGAGTCTTCTTGGTTCTCCAGAACTGTTGAAGACACTCTTTACAGAAACTGTGACTACATGATAAAACAACAGGAGTCTTGTAGATTTCATGACATACAGGACAAGAAAAATCATCTTCAGATAGTGAAGCCATTTTCAGTCTTTGAGCTCCAGCGATCTAAACTTTACTTTCACTTTCTGAACAACAGTTTAAAGAATGAATCACCACCAGAATCACAAAGATCTGCTGTCTATTCAGAAACAAACTTCACAAAGATCCTTCTGTAAAGTGTTTCTCTTGGTTCTTCACTGATGGCTGATTCTTTATTGCTTTTGTCAGTAGAGAAGAGAGTCAGTGTGACAGAAAGCAGAAATAACACGTCAGTCTCTTCCTGGTAAGAGCTGTAAGAGGGAGGAGTTTATGATCAGGTGACTGTGTTTAAACAAGTCAGACAGAGACATCAGGATTTCTGCAGGTTACATTTAACAAATTGTATTCAAAATGAACTTGCATTGAAATGTTAGAATAAACTGCTATAAACTCTTGGATAAAACACAAAAGAACAATGAAAATACACAAAAATTAACAATAAACCCCCCAAACCCTTACATGCAGGTCTGGATTCAGAATTCAGAATGCAAACGTTGATCACACTACAAACAATACAAACTATAACGCTATAAGAAACAGAAAAGATTAATTAATGGTTTACCTGGGTCTTGATTAGCTCACCTCACCTCTTATCTGACAAGTCTTCGGGTTTGAGTCGTTTGTTCTTTTGTCACGTGACCACTTGCCGGATCAGTAAAATACTATAAAGTAAAACTGTATTTTTTGAAGAATTTTTAAGAATTATCATAAAATTATCAAAATATGTGTAATAAGCATTTTCCTAGAAATAAAAATGGTCTGTTCACTTCTGTCACTATGTTTTTGTTACTGTTTCTTGAGGATCTGTGTTATTTTATAAATAAATAAAACCCTGTTATAAATAAAATATTGATTGATTTGTCCTTTCACTGTCTTTG
>NC_081157.1:55560624-55586728 GCF_012432095.1 Onychostoma macrolepis | reverse complement strand
GTGGTAAAATACCTATTTAGGAGTCTTAGACCTTTCCAACGATATATAGTTTGTCATGATTAGATTAGGATTTAATTGTAAAATAGTGAAGTAAATGTAGGCGTCCCACAGGGTGGACGGTGACAGTTAAGAGGTTAAAGAACAAACATAAGTTTGACTTTGTTAATTTTAAAGTGTAATTTCAGGAAAATGCTCTTCAACCCTTTTTTTTTAATAGGATAAAGTGAGTTAGGTCTCAGTCTCAGTGCTTTGGGTTTGCAGGGTTTATTTTTATTTATTTATTTTTTAACACTGTGGTCAGTGTGATAAAGCTCATTAACATGAGATGCTCTCCAGCTTGAGGTTTTCTTTTGCTCTATTTATCTTATGTAGGTCAAACCAGCCCTTCAGCCACTGCAGGTATGATAAAAACAGGAAATGGTTTATTGAGTAACAATGAACACAAACTTTCCATTCCATAAGAACCCAGCCAGCAAACACATGTGGGGCCCAGATGGGTGGCACCTGGGCTATCTAACTGGGGCCCAGCCAGTGTAGTCCTCAGTTTCCATGAGGGCCCCACATGTGTCAGCCCAGATTAAACAATGAAATTAACTCTGCTCAGTATGCATACTACAGAGCAGAGGTGGGACTTTCAAGTCACAATCAAGTCTTCAAGTCAAATCCCAAGTCCTCAAAGAGTTCAAGTACACACACACACACACACACACATACACACACACATACACACCACATAATATAATACACACACATACACACACACTAACACACCATAACACATACATATACATAACATAACACACAATACACACCACACAACAACACACACATATAACACACACAACACATACATACACACACACAACACAACACACACCACACACACACACACACACACACACACAACAACACACACACACACACACAACACATACATACACATACACATAACACATACATAACACAACACACAACACATACACATATAATATAACACACACACATATAACACAACACACACACACACACACAACACAATACATAACATATATATATATATATATAATACACACCACACTATATAATATATATATACAACACACACACACACACACACACACACACACACATATATAATATAACATATATACATACAACATACACACACACACACACAACACAACATACACCACACACACCACACCACACAACAATACACCACACAACACCACATATATAATAACACATACACACACACATACACACACACATATAATAATATATAACACCACAATACCACACACCACCACACAATACACACACCACACACACACATACATAACACACACAACACACCACACACACACACAATATAATAATAATAATAACATATAATACACACACACACACACAACACAACACACACAATATAATATATTACCACAATACACCACACATACACACACAACACATACCACAACACACATAACATAACACACACTACAACACACACACATAAACACCACACACACACACACACATAACACATATACACATATAACACACAACACACCACAACAATATATATATAACATATATACCACAATATACACATACACACACACCACACAACACACACATACACATACACAACACACACATACATATACACACACACATACACATACACATACACACACATACACATACACCACACAACACAAACCACACCACACAACACAAACCACACCACACAACACAACACACACCACACAACACACACACACCACACCACACACACACACACACACACCACACACACACACACACAACACACACCACACACAGCGCAGAGTAGCAGCAGTGCTGCGAGAGGCCAGCAAGAGAGAGCGAGAGGGCTACATATATATATATATAAATAATCAGGGTGCACATAAGTCGCATCGCACCTTCAAAATTAAAAATGTGTAAATAAGTTCTGAGCGCATTTGTGTATCGACATGGTTGTCAGCTGTTAATGAACAATTACCATTTTAGATCGACAAACTGTACTGTATAAGATTTCTATCCAAACTGAAGCATAATCTGAACCCGCCGCCGTCTTCAAAGCTAAACTGTGACATTCATTCACTGACGCTCTTCATCAGCAGCTGAACCCGGAAGCGCTTAATACTTACTTACCGGCAACCCGCCATAATAAAAGCTCGCTGATTTTACGTTTCAAAATGATGAAAATTTAAATTAAAATAATGATAATAAAAATAAAATGCCAATGTTTTTATCATTATTTTTATTAAGTTTACTATAAAATAATTGCATTTGTATGTAATACTCCTTTAAAAAAAATTGTATTATCACACTTGATTATTTAGTTTATTATTTTTAGTTATTTATTTTATATATATATATATATATATATATATATATATATATATATATATATATATATACACTACATGCCCGTGTGAGGACCAAACCAAATCTCCAGGTTCTCATATGAGAACCAGGGTGTATTCCAGAAAGCAGGTTATGTGACATACCTGGGTATGTTTGAGGCTAAGCGGAGCGGATAACCTCAGCTTTCGGTTCCAAAATCGGGTATGTAAGTAACCATAGCAACTTGTTTTCTGAAGATAACCTGCTCAGAGCAGGTTATGTTCCAGGGTTCACTTCAGCGCTATCAGAGCATGACAGATAGCGCACAATATTATATATTATTACAATACAGTTATGTATATAGCCTACTATACATATATATATATATATATATATATATATAGTTGTATGTTATTTTAATGATAAAGCGCTTAAATAAGTAATAAATAAGGTTAGCCTATATATTGCTCTAATATGGTTATTATATTTTATTGGCATATATAACAGTTATCTGTATAAATTATAAAACACTATTATGAAAATGTAATGTTTAATTTATTATATTAGCCTATACATATATTTATTACATTTTATATTATCATCTCACGGCATTTTCTATAATGCATTTCTATAATAAAATACATATCTGATATGACTTAATATATAATTAGCATCAAACAAACAATATAATTCTTATTCTCAAGGATTAAAGATTAAACGCAAAAAAAATAAAAATGATTGCAAAACCATCAATTAGGTGGCGATATGCACTAAGCATTTAGGCCTACATGACCTTTGAACAAAAGAAGAAGAAAGAAGCATTATGGCGCGCTTATTCTTAGAGTCTGTTTCCATAGTGACTCGTCGATTCGTCGCTCTGTTGAGAATGTCTTGAGTCTTAACCAGGAACATACTCTGAGTTGAATGACGTGTTTTTGGAACCACATACCTCGAGTAAGCAATGTTTGGGGTTAATCAACCGAAAGTTCAGGGTTTATCTGACGGTAAGTTAACCATGCTTTCTGGAATACACCCCAGGCTGAAAACTTATGTGCACCCCTGTATATATATATATATACAGTGGGTACGGAAAGTATTCACACCCCCTTACATTTTTCACTCTTTGTTATATTGCTAAAATTTGCCATTTGCTAAAATCATTTAAGTTATATTTTTTCCCCTCATTAATGTACACACAGCACCCCATATTGACAGAAAACACAGAATTGTTGACATTTTTGCAGATTTATTAAAAAAGAAAAACTGAAATATCACATGGTCCTAAGTATTCAGACCCTTTGCTGTGACACTCATATATTTAACTCAGGTGCTGTCCATTTCTTCTGATCATCCTTGAGATGGTTCTACACCTTCATTTGAGTCCAGCTGTGTTTGATTATACTGATTGGACTTGATCAGGAAAGCCACACACCTGTCTATATAAGACCTTACAGCTCACAGTGCATGTCAGAGCAAATGAGAATCATGAGGTCAAAGGAACTGCCTGAAGAGCTCAGAGACAGAATTGTGGCAAGGCACAGATCTGGCCAAGCTTACAAAAACACTTCTGCTGCACTTCAGGTTCCTGAGAGCACAGTGGCCTCCATAATCCTTAAATGGAAGACGTTTGGGACGACCAGAACCCTTCCTAGAGCTGGCCGTCCGGCCAAACTGAGCTATCGGGGGAGAAGAGCCTTGGTGAGAGAGGTAAAGAAGAACCCAAAGATCACTGTGGCTGAGCTCCAGAGATGCAGTCGGGAGATGGGAGAAAGTTGTAGAAAGTCAACCATCACTGCAGCCCTCCACCAGTCGGGGCTTTATGGCAGAGTGACCCGACGGAAGCCTCTCCTCAGTGCAAGACACATGAAAGCCCGCATGGAGTTTGCTAAAAAACACCTGAATAAGATTCTCTGGTCTGATGAGACCAAGATAGAACTTTTTGGCCTTAATTCTAAGCGGTATGTGTGGAGAAAACCAGGCACTGCTCATCACCTGTCCAATACAGTCCCAACAGTGAAGCATGGTGGTGGCAGCATCATGCTGTGGGGGTGTTTTTCAGCTGCAGGGACGGGACGACTGGTTGCAATCGAGGGAAAGATGAATGCGGCCAAGTACAGAGATATCCTGGACGAAAACCTTCTCCAGAGTGCTCAGGACCTCAGACCGGGCCGAAGGTTTACCTTCCAACAAGACAATGACCCTAAGCACACAGCTAAAATAACGAAGGAGTGGCTTCACAACAACTCCGTGACTGTTCTTGAATGGCCCAGCCAGAGCCCTGACTTAAACCCAATCAAGCATCTCTGGAGAGACCTAAAAATGGCTGTCCACCAACGTTTACCATCCAACCTGACAGAACTGGAGAGGATCTGCAAGGAGGAATGGCAGAGGATCCCCAAATCCAGGTGTGAAAAACTTGTTGCATCTTTCCCAAAAGACTCATGGCTGTATTAGATCAAAAGGGTGCTTCTACTAAATACTGAGCAAAGGGTCTGAATACTTAGGACCATGTGATATTTCAGTTTTTCTTTTTAATAAATCTGCAAAAATGTCAACAATTCTGTGTTTTTCTGTCAATATGGGTTGCTGTGTGTACATTAATGAGGAAAAAATGAACTTGAATGATTTTAGCAAATGGCTGCAATATAACAAAGAGTGAAAAATTTAAGGGGTCTGAATACTTTCCATTACCGTTGTGTATATATATATATATATATATATATATATATATATATATATGATAATCAACAAAAGCAATCAAAATCAATGAAAGAGCAATAATATGCATTAATTATATACTAAATAAAAAGTAAACCGATAGAATAGAGTGAGCTAGTGTTGGAGGCCTTTTTTGTTTTTGTTAATTGTATAATAAGTAAAAAGAAAACAAATAGAATATAAAAAGAACATGAGAGAGTGTTTTTAAGAATAGAATTAGAATAGAGATTTCTAGAGTTAAAGGCTCAAATAAAGATGGAAGAGTTGTGTTTTTAGCTGAAGAATATTCTTTATATATATATATATATATATATATATATATATATTCACTAGCTTTTCTATTCTTTTGTATTCTATGTTCGTTCACTCTCTCTCTCTCTCTCTATATATATATATATATATATAATTCAAAATATTAATAAATAATTAAATATAAACAGCAGTAATCATACGGAAATAAAATCTATTTGTGTAGAAATGTTTCTGTCCGTCTGATCAAATAAAGTCTTAAAAACTGCTGAAATCACTTCTGTGTCTTTCGTGAGACTGAAAATGAAAGTCAAGCGCACTGAATTCTGGGATTGATTATTTCTAAAAGCAGGAGTAATTTTACTTGATTACTGTACTTAAGTGTTATTTTGGGATATTTGTACTTTATTCAAGTACAGTTTAAAGTAACTACTTGTACTTTTACTTGATTACTTTTATGAAGGAAAAACAGTACGTTTTGCTCCTTACACTTTTATTTCAACTTGAAAAGTACTGATTACATGTTTATGTGTTTATTTTATCTCACACTCATTAAATATGTCACAGAAGCTCAAACCTGCCGCTAATGAGGTTTGTTTTCATGCATCGAGCTCATCCTTCGTTAAAACTTTCATCAGATCAATTCCTGGCTTCAGAATGTATTTGCCGTCAAATATGAAGAAGCATATGAAGATAAGCTCAGTTTATTCATTATTTATTCATTATTTGTGTCTGTTTTGATGAAGTCATTAGCTGTCTGTGCACTATATTGACTGAATGCACAAATAAAATCAGTGATAAGAATTTAAACACAATTCATGTTTCATGATTACTTATTAAATTAAATGTTGCAAAAATCTACAAAAAGTGTGTAAATGAAGTGTGAGTCATGTTTAGTGATGTTCTGGGAGTCGATGAGTTGTATTATAATGATATATTGAGAAACTCTTAGGACTGTCAATGAATTATTATTTAATCTAAATGATTATGAAAATATGATTGGCTCATTAATTCATCTAATTAGTCATAAACAATTATATATAAATATCTGCTAGGAAAAAAAAAAACTCTAAATGCTCCAAATAAACAATTAAAAGATGAATTATTGTTACAGACAGCGGCGTTGAGTAGACAACACAAAAACATGTCTTTTTCAAAAAAGTCAATATAATATTGTATATTTTAATTCTATGTAACTCATCATTTATTCAACAAAAGTTCTTATATTCTGTCTGGAATATATTTCTGGCCTCTGCATCACATCTGCCTCATTAAAGGGAACAAATTAAATGTAATCATTTACTGACCCTCATGCCATCCAGATATATATGAATGTCTTCAGATGAACACAAAGAAAGATGTTTAGTGCATATAATGCAAGTGTACAGGACGCTTCAAGAAGCACACAAAGTGAACACAACGCTAAAGTAAAAAGAAAGTATTTGTGTGTTTCTTCACACGCCTGTGGTTCTGCTGAAGAACACATCAACAGAGGTTATGAGTTACTGTCGTCTTCTCTTGGTGTAGTTTCTGAAGCATCATCTTTGGACATGCCGTACACATGCATTATGTGCAGAAAGATTGATTAATTTTCTAAAACTCTTAGTTTGTGTTCTTCTGAAGAAAGAAGTCGTACACATATGGATGGCATTAAGGTGTAAAGCATGGATGTTTTGTGCTCCTCTGTGCTGCATTTTAATTTCCATTTACTTGCAGTTTTAATTAAGTAAAAGTTTCACAGAGTATCTGTACTTTAACTTGAGTTTAAGTTTTGAGTACTTTTTACACCCCTTTCTAAAGTGAGCTGCTGATTTTGGTGCAGTAGATGATCTGGTTCTTCACACATAATGCTGAAATCTGTCAATATTGCATCATTTCCAGTGTGTGTGTATCTTCTGCAGTCAGACTCACTGTTCTGGACGATGTCCTGCATCTTTTCCAGACTCTGAAGGGCAGGTTGCCCAAGTAACGTGGCACATGAATCAAAGCTCCAGAAGGCGTCTGTGGATCCGGCTGTGATGAGATCTGGACTCTGGAAGAACATTCAGGATCAGAACCGCAGTGGCTTTGGATCAGAAGCAGAGACCAGAGACACCAGCAGATCACTCACCTTTCCATTGAGACTGGAAACTCCTGCAGAACAAACACACCATTGATCATCAACACCTCAATCAATCAATCAATCAATCAATCAATCAATCAATCAATCATCTGAAATCAGACCTTCAGAAAGCAGACGTCACTGGCTTTCATCATCTCCTCCATGTCTTTGATTGTGTGTGAAAGAGCTGAGATGTGTCTGTTCATCTCCTCCAGCTTCTCCTTCATCATCTGCTTCTTCTGCTCCTCTTCCTCCCTCAGTGCAGTGATTGTAGCTTCTTCTTCATCTCTGAGAAACTGATGAAGCTTCTCAAACTGCTGTTTAATCTGACGCTCTGTGCGCTCAGCTTGAGACTGAAATCAAACCACATTCACTTCAATCGTCTCCATCAACACACATCAACACAATCACATCATTCAGATCTGAGAGAGACTCAGAGACCGACATATAACGCATCCAGAAGCAGATTGATGATCGTCATTTACACAAATAATCAGCTGCAGTCCATTATATTAAATATATCAGATCATAACTGTATCTTGTGATCTACAGCTGTGATGAAAATTATTCTTGTTACAACCCCCTGCTCTTCAGAAATCAGAACTGAACCTCTGATCTCCTTAGATCCTCAAGAACCATTTTTTGATATTACCAAAAATATCCGTCTGGTGCCACCCTTCTCAGAGAAGGATGTTAAACTGATATTTTGCTCATTTTGAGAGAGTAGGAACCACACTGAAGTAACCCAAAGAACACCATCTATTAAACAGTATGCATATCGTGTCATTCTTAGGAAGAGGGAAAAACTCGGTAAGGAAGTCGAATATCTTTTAACTCACGATCTTGCTGAGCCTAGTTTCAGTGCATGGAGTTCCTCCTGTCTGCTGGTTAATAAGCCAGATGGGACACATCGTTTTTGCACCGACTATAGAAAGCTTAATGCAGTTACAAAGCCGGACTGTTATCCTTTACCACGGTGTGATGATTGTGTCGATAGAGCTGGTTCTGCTCAGTTTGTGAGTTAATTTGTTCTCCTGAAAGGATTCTGGCAGGTGCCTTTAACTGATCGAGCAAAAGAGTTGTCTGCTTTTGTGACACCTGACAATTTCTACGGCCCAGGATGAAGGGAAGAAATGTAAACCTCTTTCTAAGGAGGGAGGTGTTACGACCCCCTGTGCTCTTCTTAGGCCTTTCTTTGTCAGTGCACGGGCAGGGATTGGTCTGAGGGGCAGTTAGGTAACTGTACACACCTGGAGCATTGGGTGATTGTATACCAGCGGCCTTTTCTATATAAAGAACTGGGGTGTATTCCAGAAAGCAGGTTATGTGACATACCCGGGTATGTTTGAGGATAAGTGAGCGAATAACCTCAGCTTTCGGTTCCAAAATCAAAGGTTACTTTCAGGGTATGTAAGTAACTATAGCAACTTGTTTTCTAAAGATAACCTGCTCGGGAGCAGGTTATGTTCCAGGGTTAGTTCACTTCAGCGCTATCAGAGCATGACAGATAGTGCACAATATTATATATTATTACAATACAGTTATGTATATAGCCTACTATATATATATATATATATATATATATATATATATATATATATATATATGCTATTTTAATGATAAAGCGCTAATATAAGTAATAAATAAGGTTTGCCTTTGCTATATATAATGGTTATTATATTTTATTGGCATATATAACAGTTATCTGTATAAATTATAAAACACTATTATGACAAGGTAATGTTTAATTTATTATATTAGTCTATATATATATTATTACATTTTATATTATCATCTCACACATGGATCGGCATTTTCTATAATGTATTTCTATAATAAAATACATATCTGATATGACTTAATATATAATTAGCATCAAACAAACAATATAATTCTTATTCTCAAGGATTAAAGATCAAATGGAATTTTTTTTTAAAATGATTGCAAAACCATCAATTAGGTGGCGATATGCACTAAGCATAAGGCCAACATGACCTTTGAACAGAAGAAGAAGAAAGAAGCAGTATGGCGCGCTTATTCTTAGCGTCCGTTTCCATAGTGACTCGTCGATTCGTCGCTCTGTTGAGAATGTCTTGAGTCTTAACCAGGAACATACTCTGAGTTGAATGAACTTACTCCCGGACGCATTTTTGGAACCAGATACCTCGAGTAAGCAAGGTTTGGGGTTAATCAACCGAATGTTCAGGGTTTATCTGAAGGTAAGTTAACCATGCTTTCTGGAATACACCCCTGGGCTGTTTGTTTTAAAGGAAGGTCACGTGCTTTGGTCTCTCTCTCACACCATGGGTTTTCTTTTTTCCTTTTAATATCGATCTTTCATTGCATTTAGACATATATTTAATTTTTTTTTATTATTTATTTTTTCCTAGACAAAGAACATTGTTTATTTTCCCAATAAATTATAAATCAATTAAACCCTATTTCGTTGTCCGTCTCCCTCTTTATGTTGTGGTCTTGGAACGAGCTAGACATTAACACTCTGGATTCTGTTTCCTCACCTTGATGTGTCGAACTGTTTTCTCAAACTCTCCTTTCATTTTTTCTTTGTGTTTTAGTTTCTCCTGTAATGATTTCAGTGCTGTTTTGAGCTCCTCCTAGAATTAAACAAAATAAAAATACATAAAACACCAGTTTACACTGAAAAAAGATGATAAAACAATCCAGTGATATGATCATATAATGTAATGCAAAAGTATTTGCCTCCATCTAGATTACTTCTGTTTTTGTGAACATCTTATACTAATTCAGAAATTAAAACCTGCCATAAAACCAAGGCAACCTGAGTGAACAAAGCACAGTTTGTAAATGACAATGTTATTTATTGAAGCAAAAAAAAAGTTATCCAATACCAACTGGGCCTGTGTGAAAAAGTATTTGCACCTGTAAGTAATTCCCCAAATCAATGAAACTTTATTGATAATGGAGTTCAGCTGAACTAAACACAACCAGCTCTGATCAATCAAATCAACACTTAAACAGGACTTTAAAACAACATGAAGTTGGCTAAAACTCATTTCTCTTACCTTATATGAAGGAATAACTTCATCAATGGGTCTGACTGTGTGATTGACGTGTTTCTGTGAAGTAAAACACACTAAACACACCGGCTGTTTGTCCTCCAGACAGAAGAGTTTGAGTTTCTCGCTGTGTAAACTGCAGATCTCCTCAGATCCTGATGAACGCCTCTCATTTCTCTCCTTCAGGAACGACTCACACAAGTTTCTTAATGCTAGATTAGGAGGAGGATCAGGTTTTGAGGATCTTCTCCTGCAGACGGGACACTCCTGAGTTTTCTTGGTTCTCCAGAACTGTTGAAGACACTCTTTACAGAAACTGTGACTGCACGACAGAAAAACTGGATTCTTGAAGATTTCACAGCATACAGGACAAATATAATCATCTTCAGATAGTGAAGCCATTTTCACTCTTTGAGCTCCAGCGATCTAAACTTTACTTTCACTTTCTGAACAACAGTTTAAAGAATGAATCACCACCAGAATCACAAAGATCTACTATCTATTCAGAAACAAACTTCACAAAGATCCTTCTGTAAAGTGTTTCTCTTGGTTCTTCACTGATGGCTGATTCTTTATTGCTTTTGTCAGTAGAGAAGAGAGTCAGTGTGACAGAAAGCAGAAATAACACGTCAGTCTCTTCCTGGTAAGAGCTGTAAGAGGGAGGAGTTTATGATCAGGTGAGTGTTTAAACAAGTCAGACAGGAACATCAGGATTTCTGCAGGTAACATTTAACAAACTGTATTCAAAATGAACTTGCAATGCAATGTTAAAATAAACTGCTATAAACTCTTGGATAAAACACAAAAGAACAATGAAAATACACAAATATTAACAATAAACCCCCAAACCCTTACATGCAGGCCTGGATTCAGAATGCAGAGGCCCCTGGGCACAGTGTCTTGTGAGGATGCACCCATTGCAGCATGAACAGCTGACATGTTTATGGAAGCCCAAATAATCAATTTCAAAATCAACTCTGGTGCCGATGCCACTGTAATATCAAGAAAGATATGAAAGTCTGAAAAATAAGATACCACTGGGACAAAATGTCATACTGAACAGTCATTGTGGCAAGCTGGAGTGTATGGGCCAGATGAGAGCAAAAGTAAGCGTAAAAAAATATGTACTTGATGAATGCATATGTGGTGAGAGGAGCCACGTTGGAAATCTGCTGCAACGCAGTGCTGCAATTCAAATGGGGCTAACAAAAAGAATAGATGAAATAACAGAGAGTGATGGCATGAGAACCAGTTAAAATAATGCTTAAAAGTACAGCAGAGCCATACAGTGTTTATGCTTGTGGAGTACCAATGCCAATGCTTACGAAAAACAGAAACTGGACAGAATGGAGCGGCTGGGTGTGACTGAAGAGGTTTCTGAGGCCACTCCATGCTGTGCCCCAATGGTGCCAGTCATCAAAAGGAACGGAGACATTAGAACATGTGTCGACCTCAAATGACTGAACGAAGCCATCGTTATGGGGCAGTTGTGGCCTTACCCGCCAGCGATCGGACAGCCAAACTATTCCTAACCATTTGTTACAAGTCCTAACACATTCGGAACAATTCCTAACACACTCGAGATGGAACATCAACCGGGATCATCAGGTTGTGGACATGAGTGGTACATCGCATACTAAAATCTATGACGTACGTTTAATGTCCCACATGAATGTCCTCCGCAACAGAGTCCTCGGATGCGCTCTCCTGCCAGAATTCATGCCCCCTGGGAAACCCACTGGTAAGATTCAACATTGTATATTCTCTTACAATAGTAATTGCAGGCATCGCTGTGAGATTGCATGCTGCCTGAACGCTAGTGATTGTTGAAATTAATCGTTGAATCGCAATGTGGACATGGACCAATTCTGCATCAATGCAGTAATAGACCATAATCGATTATAGCCTACTGACATCACTCACATACGCGCTTATCATGCAAGTATTTAAAAAGTGCACCCACTATTGGTTATTCAGTAGCAACACTACATTCATCACATGCCTGATATATTCTTCTTATTACAAAATGTTTAATGACTCTTTATGGCAGATGAACATATAGCTGTGGAGTACTTGCTGGCGCAGTCTGACAGAGACCTGCTTTCTCCACTGGAGCACAGTGAAATCACTCCGCCAGAGACACAGGTTCAAGTTCAGGAGGATGAGTGTCTGGATGTCACGATATGTGATGCAGCGGACATCAGTTTAGATGCACACACCCTTAACATTTCCAGCAGTCACGATGATTCATTGATTAATAACCAGCGCTCTCTCTACCTTCAATACCACGACTGAGGTGAGTCCCTTGAGCACTGGGAACCAGGCGCCGCAGCCCACTGCTCCGGCTGTGTGTTCATGGTGTATGTGTGCACGCTTGGATGGGTTAAATGCAGAGCACAAATTCCAAGTATAGGACACCATACTTGGCCACACGTCACTTCACTCACTCACATTCGCGAAAATATGTTCTTCCAATCTTGGAAGACATCATCCAGAGATATTTCAGAAACACATTATTGAGCTGCTTCAGAGCGTCGAGGGAGTATGCTGCTACATGGTATGCATCTTGGTATCTTGGTTTGCACTGTTTGCCACATGTACAATTTATCTGTCTCTGTCAGCAGCGAGGGATTCACATGTGATAAATGCAGGGTAATAGGCTGACAGAGAAGGTTTTAGAACTAGAGACATGCATCCAAACTTTAGTTGAGGACAGTAAGAATGTGAGGGCTGTACATACTGCTTTGGATGAGACTAGCTCAGGAGTCCTGTACATTGTTCAGTTCCGGTTGAGCCTGTGCAGCAGGGCAACTGGGTGACTGTGAGGCGCCTAGTCGCGGGTCAAAACACCACTCTTCCATTCCGATTAGAACATCAAACAGGTTCTCCCCACTCAGTGACACACCCACTGAGAAACCTGATGAAAGTGCTTATTGGCGATTCTATTGTACGGAACATGAAAATAGAGACACCAGCCACCATAGTCCATTGTTTACCGGGAGCCAGAGCGCCTGACATCTTGGCAAATTTAAAAGTGCTGGCTAATGCTAAACGTAAATTCAGTAAAATTGTTATCCACGTCAGTGCTAATGATGTTCGATCACTAAAAATAATGTTAAAGAGGTGTGTGAACTTGCAAGTACGATGTCAGACACTGTAATATGCTCTGATCTGCTCCCTGCTTACCGTGGCGATGAGATTCATAGCAGACTGTCGTCATTCAATGGCTGGATGTCTAAGTGGTGCCCGCAAAACATAGTAACAATATTATTTAATATTTGTATATAATATTTGTCTGTTTCTTTCTTATTCTGTTTCTCAGTCCGTATCCGATCAGATGGTGGATCAGCACCAAGAGATGATGTCTACAGCCCTGATCATCAGCGGAGAGCCCCTGAGAAATAAATTTAAATTATAATAAACAAACAAATATATATTATAAAAATACATAGAGAAACAATAAATGCATTAAACTATACATTACAATTATAGCAAATTAGTAAATCATATAAATGAAAAACTTCAAATAATAAATAAAACACAAATATAACAAATACATTAAATTATAAATTAAAATGCTCCATCGGGACAAGACCACGGGAATCAGATAAGCCCTTTACACAATCTGACATGGCTGCGGCTGGAATTGAACTGCAGGTTTCGTCTGGCCAGAGGAGAACTGGCCCCCGGCTGAGCCTGGTTTCTCCCAAGGTTTTTTTCTCCATTCTGTCACAGAGGGAGTTTTGGTTCCTTGCCGCTGTCGCCTCTGGCTTGCTCATCGATTTGGTTGCACAGATACTATTTAAACTAAACTGAGCTAGACAATGACATCTCTGAATTCAATAATGAAATGCCTTTAACTGAAAATTGAGTGTTTAATCTTATCATTATACATTACTGAAACTCTATCCTCCAATTTGATACTGTTAAGTGCTTTGACACAATCTGTATTGTTAAAAGCGCTATATAAGTCAAGTCAAGTCAAGTCAAGTTCAAGTCAAGTTGAGCTTTATTGTCATTCCGCTACATGCGGGGGCATACAGTGGAACGAAATGTCGTGCCTCACAGGACCACGGTGCTACATAAATACAGGCATACAACAATGGAGTAAGACAATATAAACCTATACACAACTATCCTACTGATAGATTTTGACTATAAATATACTATCTATAAAAAGTACCTACACAAACTAAAAAATACAAACTATACGAATGCTTCAGAGGAGAGTGTGCTACTACAGGTGGTTTGTACAGGCCCACTCACCTGTGTGTAGCACACTTCGAATTGCACGTTACATGTTACAGGAGGTAGGGGTTTGTATGGGGGTTCAGAGAGGCGGGGTGATTTGAGTTCAGGGCTCTCACAGCCTGGGGAAAAAGCTGTTGAGCAGTCTGGCAGAGCGGGCTCTGATGCTCTGCACCGTCTTCCTGATGGTAGGAGCTGGAAGAGACTGTGGGAGGGATGTGTTGAGTCCTTCATGATGCTATTGGCTTTGCTGGAGCATCGTGTGAGGAAAATGTCCAGGATGGAGGAGAGAGGGGCACCAATGATCCTTGCAGCTGTGTTCACTGTCCGCTGGAGGGTCTTGCGGTCTGCTGCAGTACAGTTCCCGTACCAGACAGTGATGCAGCTGGTCAGCACACTCTCAATGGTGCCCCTGTAGAAAGTGGTGAGGATGGGTGGAGGGAGACTTGCTCTTTTCAGCCGGCGGAGAAAGTGTAGGTGCTGTTGTGCCTTCTTGGAGAGTGACATGGTGTTGGTGGTTCAGGTGAGATCCTCTGTGATGTGCACCCCCAGGAATTTAGTGCTGCTGACTCTCTCCACAGTCGAGCTGTCGATGGTCAGTGGGGGGTGATCAACGGAGTTTCTCCTGAAGTCCATCACAACCTCCTTTGTCTTACTCACATTGAGGAACAGGTTGTTAGTGCCACACCATTCAGCCAGCTGTGCCACTTCCTCTCTGTAGTGCGTTTCATCGTTGTTGCTGATGAGACCTACCACTGTTGTGTCATCAGCGAACTTGATGATGTGGTTGGAGCTGGACTTGGCAGTGCAGTCGTGGGTCAGCAGCGTGAAGAGCAGCGGACTGAGCACACAGCCTTGTGGGGCACCTGTGTTCAGTGTGGTAGTGCTCGAGGTGTTGTGGCCGACACGGACTGACTGAGGTCTTCCGGTTAGAAAGTCCAGGATCCATTTGCAGAGGGAATTGTTAAGGCCCAGCAGGTTGAGTTTATTTATGAGCTGTTGTGGGATTATTGTGTTGAATGCTGAGCTGAAGTCAATGAACAGCATTCTAACGTAGGAGTCTTTATTTTCTAGGTGGGTAAGAGCCAGGTGGAGAGTGGAGGAAATTGCATCGTCCGTAGAGCGGTTCGGACGGTATGCAAACTGGAGCGGGTCGAGTGTGTTGGGGAGGCTGGTTTTGATATTGTGCATGACTAACCTCTCAAAGCACTTCATTATGATTGGAGTCAGTGCTATGGGACGGTAGTCATTTAGACAGGACACAGGTGATTTCTTTGGTACCGGTATGATTGTTGTGGATGTGGGGACGACTGCCTGGCTCAACGAGGTGTTGAAGATATCTGTTAGGACATCTGTCAGCTGTGCAGCACAGTCTTTCACTACACGGCCAGGTATGTTGTCGGGACCCGCAGCCTTGCGTGGGTTGATCCTAGATAGGGACTTGCTTACGTCGGCTGGAGACAGACAGAGCGCCTGGTCGTTGGGAGGTTTAGGCAGTTTTTGTGCAGGTGTGTCATTCTGCATTTCAAACCGTGAGTAAAAGTGGTTGAGTGTATCTGGGAGGGATGTGTCATCATCACAGGCCTGTGGCGGGGGCTTGTAGTCTGTGATGGTCTGAATAGCTTGCCACAGGCTCCGTGTGTCACTGCTGTCTGTGAAGTGATTGTTGATTTTTTGAGCATATGACCGTTTTGCATTTTTTATGCTGCGGGACAGATTGGCTCTTGCTGTTTTGAGGGCTGCTTTGTCTCCTGATCTGAAAGCTTCATCTCTGGTCTTTAGCAGCCCACAAACCTCTGCTGTCATCCATGGCTTCTGGTTGGCGCGTGTGGTGATGGTCTTGGTGACTGTCACATTATCAGTGCACTTTTGGATGTAAGCAGTCACTGTTTCAGTGTACTCCTGCAGGTCTGTGTGGTTGTTGTAGGTGGCCGCCTCTTTAAACATGTTCCAGTCTGTGTCCTGGAAGCAGTCCTGCAGTGCTGAGGTAGCATTGTCTGGCCATACCTTGATCTGTTTGTGAACCGGTTTGGCCAGTTTCAGAAGTGGTCTATATGCTGGGATTAGCATAACAGAGATGTGGTCCGAGTACCCGAGGTGGGGGCGGGGTTTGGCTTTGTATGGGCTCTTAACTGTTGTGTAAACAAAGTCCAGTGTGTTATTTCCCCTTGTTGCAAAGTTCACATGTTGGTAGAACTTTGGCAAAACTGTCTTTAACCCTCTGGGGTCGACAAACGCGTATACGCGTTTTGAGGCAGATTTTCCTGATAAGGCCGAAATGAGCTTGAATTACTCTGCCATTCTTGATCGTACAGATAAGAGCAATACACCATTCGAATCTGTAAGGGGTCTACTTTTATTTGTATACACTCATAATAACAACTAAACTTTGTGCTTTTGAAGAATAAAGAAAACAAACAGGGAGCGCTCCCTGTCTTCTCCGTCTCTGCGAACTGTTTTTAGAAACGCGTCACTAAAATGAACTGTAACTCAGCGAATACTCAACACAGAGACATGAGAAATATATCTATAGAAAGCTTGAAGTATCTACTTTGAAATGAAGCAAGTCTTCATTCTGTGATGAAGTAATCTGTATGAAACCAACACGATGTTCATTCTGTCCCGTCTGACTCATTATCTCTAATGTGATCCCGCCCTCGCGCGGCTCGCACTGTTCATATGTAAATAGCCACGTGGTAAGTGCGTGCGTGCAAACGCCCAACAACACAAACGAAGAGAGGAGATCCTCATCGCGGCTACTGTTACTGCTCGCGCTGAGTAAAGGAAGGATTTCCCTCGAAAGAAGAACACGATTTCATCCAGAAGAGGAGCTCAATCTGATGAGTAAGTAATGTTTCTTTTTTGTATTAGTTACCGTGTTATTGTGACATAAACTTGAACAGATTTACTAACAGTTAGCTGGGGTTTCCCAAACACAACATGATGAATGCTACGCTTCTAAGAATGTTTAGACCATGTTTATTATTAATACTCTGTTCACAAATAGATTTTAATAGCGTGCTAAACAATAATAATTAGTTTCTCATATATAAAAGATCCTTTTTTATAGTACAAAGTACATCCTTTTATTGTACAAAGCATGCTTGAGTCTGTGGCTACAGAATCATATCATAGGCTACTATAAAATCATACATACTACACTATATGACTACAAAATCATAGTTGGGTTTTTCCCAAACTATAATTCCTGACTACAATGTTTGAAATCGTGTAAAACATTTTGAATATGAAAGGCAATTCATTGTTTTAAATTTCTTACGGTAGCGATGATGTTTTCATGCTCTATATCAAACAATAAAAGTAATATGAGTGTACACTGTAACATGATAAATGCTACGAGTCTAAGTATGTTTATTATTAATAGCCTACTCTGTTCAGAAATAGATTTGAATAACGTGCTAAACATTAATAATTAGTTTCTCAGATATAAGATTTCTTTCTCTTTTTTTATGATAGTACAAAGCATGTGTGAGTCTATGGCTACAAAACCTGTATATATATATATATATATATATATACAGATGTTCCTGATATTAACATGCTCACAAATGTTTTTGTTTGTATTTTGAATCAGATACCAGCACCAGATGTATCCTGATGTATCTTCAAACTGGTTTCCTCTGAGAGCGCTGTACCAACATCAGATGTTCAACTACACTGATATTATATGTTAAAACAAGCTCCTTTTCTACTGATTGTGTGTTTTTTTTTCTTCTTGAATCCATGGAAAGTAGAAACACTTAAATAACACACGTAAATATCAGGTATGATTTACTTGTTTCACTTGTTGAATAGAATCTGTTGCAGAAATGACTCAAAGTCTGTTCACATCTCTGCGGTTAGATCAGTGTGCACAATAATGTGTCTTTGACCTTCATTATGTATGTTTTGATTATACTGTGTTGTAAATAAAATACAAATAATTAAAAAAAAAACCTTTTTTTCAATCTCCTCACATTCTCTCTTACCTGCCTCACAGTCACAGTCACACTGATGGGCCATTAGGGGCCATTAGGGGAGGGCCCTTTGTCTCCCTCGCATATAGACTCTCGATCACAAAACATGTCTTGAAAATTTTAAATCAATATATTGTTTTCTGTGAATGAGTAAGCAGAATGATTTTCACATAATTCTGAAGTAAATATTCTAGCCTACAAGACTGATTACTCAAAAGTCTTGGTCAGGACTATTTAGTGTGGGTTTTAAGGCCTTATTTCAGCTACATTTTTTTCCCCCAAAACTTACTAACCACGCATAATATTTTTTTTCTAAAAACTGCAAACATGTACATCCATCTTGGTCACATATTATTGTAGCACAGTTTGTGCTGAATACAAAAAAAATTACATGTTGGTCAATAGTATGTTTTAAGTAGCTGAAATATGCACAAATATCAGGGCATGTCAAAACATCTCAAGGGCCCCAAAATGACCTCAGACCCCAGAGGGTTAAGTTTGCATGGTTGAAGTCACCGGCTATGATGAAAAAGCCGTCGGGGTTATTTGTTTGTTGTTCGCTGATGGCGCTGTACAGCTCGCGAAGCGCGTCCTTTGCGTTTACACACGGTGGGATGTATACCGCGACAATAACAATGGCCGTGAACTCCCGCGGCAGGTAGAACGGTCGACACTTTACAAACATAAACTCCACCAGCGATGAACAGTGTTTTGTCACTACCCCAGCATTGTTACACCATTTTTTGTTGACGTACACACACAAGCCACCGCCGCAAGTCTTACCAGACAGTGATGAATCTCTGTCCGCGCGGTAGCAGTTTAGCCTGTGCAGCTGAATGGCGGAGTCCGGGATGTTGTCGTTCAGCCATGTTTCAGTGAAAACAAACACACAACAATCCCTTGTCTCATGCTGTGTAGATCGACTGAGTTGGATTAAGTCCAGTTTGTTTTCCAGAGAGCGAACGTTTGAGAGCATGAGTGTTGGAAGAGCCGGTCTTGTGGGGTTTTCCCTCAGCCTAGCTCGTATGCTTCCGCGCTTACCGCGCTTCCGTCCTCTCTCACACCGCTTGCGACGCCGCCTTGTGCGGGTAGCGTCAGTAGGCGAGGCCGCGGTCTTGAGGTCCGGCTTCAGCAGTAAACAGAGGCCTCGTAGCTTCTCAGTAGCCGCCGGCGAGAGTTTGTGTTTGTATGTGTTGTTGATATCCAAAAGTCTTTGGCAATCATAGATGAGTTTAGGAGTGATTTCCTTATGAACTAGCGGTAAATTTACACTATTTGGAGACGAACAGACAACATTAAAAGACAAAAAAGTACCGTCTTTGGGACCTGGAGCAGCCGCTGCGTCTTAACGCGCCGCCATCTTGGATCAATCCCAATAAATAAAGATGACTTGACTTGATGAAGTCTGTGCATTTTCAGTCAGAAGGAACTGGGTACTGTGGGACATTGTTTTAGTCAAGAGGTCATAAGACCCGACCCAGAAAAGATCCGTGCTATTCGGGACCTTCGGCAAACCCCAAAATTAGTTAAAGGGGTCATGACATGGATTTTTTATTTTAATGTGTTCCTTGAGGTTTACCTATAATGTTAGTAAAGTTCTTTGCACAAAAAAAAAAAAAAAAAAAAAAAACCTAAATAAAATAAATAAATAAATATGTGGAAACATTATTATTTTCAACCCTTATTCTGATCCTCTCTCTAAAATGACTTGTTCTCTTTCATAGGTTCAATCGACGCTATGACGCAATGGGAATGTCCACAATGGGTGTGCCGATTGTCTCAAGCAAGTATAGAGTCATGCCAACTCATTGGCTGATGGTGCGGGCACCGCCTCAACACCGAAACTGTATGTGTTTACGCCTGTCAAGTTGAATTCTGACAGTACTGTGCAGGGGTCAAGCAGAGTGGGGTCCGTCTCCTGCTCGCATTCCCGTTCTGGTTCTCGGAACTGATTTTTCTTCTAGATCACCCTCCGTGGGAGATTCCGATTAGAAAAGTTCTGCTATCTCAGCTTCAAGATCTGACACGCTCAACCTGAAATCTGGAAGCTGTGGGTATGGCCCATATAAGGCCAACTAGCTTTGACTTCTAGTCTTCCTGCCGATGTTCAGGAGATCATCGCTAGTGCCAGAGCCCTATCCACAAGGAGGCTGTATTCCTCCAAGTGGAAGATCTTTGAGTCATGGTGCTTAGCCCATGTGGTGGACCCAGTCAGCTGCCCTGTAGGTCCAGTCCTGGGGTTGCAGCAAGAAAAATTTTGCAGTGGGAGCGGCTGCTACTTCCCTGAGAGTTTGTCATGGCATCGCTGCTCGGAGAGAGTTGGATGAAGTTCCCCTGGGGAGACATTGGTTGATCTCCATGTTTATGTGTGGAGTTATGCATCTGAAGCTAGCATGCCCCCTTGGAGATCCATCTTGGGACTTGTCAGTCGCCCTGGAGGGCTTAATGGAAGCTCCTTTTGAGCCCTTGGAGGCATGTCCAGAGAGGATTTTGACTCCCAAGGTTACTCTTTTGTTGGGGCTAATTTCTTTGAAGCGAGTTGGGGATTTGCAAGCTCTCTCTGTCAGTGAGATGTGTATGGACTTTGCACCGGGTCTGATCAAAGTAATCTTATGACCCAGGTCGGGCTATGTTCCCAAGGTTTTGTCCACATCATTTCGCTTTCAGGTGGTTACCCTTCACTGTTTCCATCCTCCTTTTGCTTCAGGCAAGGATGAGAGATTTCACAAGCTCTGCCCTGTCCGAGCTTTAAAGCTCTATATAGATCGCTCTAGCCATTGGAGAAACTGGGGAAATCGTGGGCTTGCTGCATCGAAGCACAGAATTTCTCACTGAGTTAGGGATGCTATTTCACTGGCGTTCGAGGTGCGTGGTCTTTCTTCACCTTGCATTCGGGCGCATTCTGCCAGGAATGTGGCTTCCTCTCAAGCTCTTTTTAGAGGAGTCCCCCTAGAGGATATTTGTGTAGCAGCAGGATGGTCCTATAATTTGTTCTATAATTTGTATGTTGACACGGCTCCTGGTTCCCGGGTCTTGTCCACTTGAACCAGACGTGGATGTTATCTGGTTCTTCATCGGGCCAGATACGGCAGTGTTTTAGCTTGGCGTGTTTGGTATTATCGTTCCCATTGCGTCATAGGTACACGTTACTTGTGAAACCCATGTTCTCTGAGTAGGGAATGAGATGCTGCATCTGCTGCCAAGCTCCTCGCACTGCCGACAAGAGGCATTTTTCGGTAGAGAAATCTGAGGAGCAGATGGCACGTTTGCCAGTATAAGGATGGTGATGTACAAGTCTCGAGGTGGTGCCTGTGCCATCAGCCAATGAATTGCCATGATTGTGTACAGACTTCAGAAACTCGGCACACCCAGAGGATGTTCCCATTGTATTATAACCATGCATCGTCTCATTCCCTACTCAGAGAACATGGGTTAACCAGGGACGTTTTTAAGGGGCGGGTCCTTTAAACCTTCTCAGTAATCAGCCACTGTTATGATTGGCTAACGTCATTGCATAGGAAACAATATCAATGCCCCCTCACTATTGCATGTGAGTGTGGGAGGGAGGTGCCTATGGGGAGAATAAGACTATTCGTCGATGTCTTGCTCTGGAAGCGGTGTTTATGCAAATGTTTGTGCCTGGGTGATTTCATCTTGCCCCTCAGATCCAATTGAGCCGTTTTTGGAGCTTGATTAAATAAATGTTTTGTTTATAATGAGGAGGATGTTTTAAGCTATGAAACTTGCAGGATGTTTTAATGGTTCAAAGACCTCTTATATGTCAAAAGATCACTGAAAATTTGATTACTCATGTCATGACCCCTTAAAGCGGATGCTGGGTCTGATTAATTAGCTTTGCCATTACCTGCCAGACTGCACTACAATGAATGCATTTACATGGACCCTCTTAATGCGATTATAATGAGATTTTGACAATATTGCGATTAAACTTTACCTCAATGTAGATCAATGTACTTAATGTACTGTAAATGCAATACTTCGATCTAAATAATGCGATTAAGCATAATCATATTAACATAGGTGGCGTACGCTGATTTTAATCGAAATATTCAGGCATGTAAACACCTTAATCGCAGTATTGCCGCTCTGACCAAAGTGCACATGCGCTTGTGACATACATGAATGACGTGACACACACCTGTATTAATACGCAGATTAGAAACGATGGCAGGGAAGAAAGCATCGCATTTCTTGGGAAAACAAACCTCGCTGCCACCAGTCTCTCTGTTCCTTACACTCATCCAGAAACAGCAAGTACAACACGACGGCAGCGTAGGCAAACGAACTGCCATCCCATTTCTATGGCGCCGAAACAGCATGGAATACAACCATACAAAAGTGTTTTGCATTAGATGTAAAACAAATTAAAACAGCGGATAGCAACACACCTGCGCTCTTTCTGAGTCCATCAGTTGTGCTGTGCAGTGGGGTATGTGAATATGGCAGTAAAAAATTAACCACAATTCTTAGCGAATAATAAGAATATGGAAATTGCATGTAAACGGAGTGGAGAGCTTTGCTCTTGACATGTAAACATCATAATGCGATTAAGTCCTTACTCTGATTATTGGAAATAATTGCATAATTTGTGCGCATGTAAACACAGTCAGTGTTACAGCCATTGAATGAGCTACTGAGAGCCAATGCAGTGTGGAGATGGGACAAGAGTTAAGAGGATGCATTCATGAAAGTGAAAGAAATGTTAGTTGCGTCCCCAGTGCTGGCATATTACAACATGAACACATTACAACATGAAGCCAACAGTCGTCACGGCCGAAGCCAGCAGTTATGCCAGAGGTCTCAAACTCAATTCCTGGAGGGCCACAGCTCCAACTCACACCTGCTTGAAAGTTTCTAGTGATCCTGAAGACCTTGATTAGCTGGATCAGGTGTTTGATTAGGGCTGGAGCTAAACTGTGTAGAGCTGTGGCCCTCCAGGTACTGAGTTCGAGACCAATGAGTTACGGAATAGAGGGTGCATTGCTTCAAGAGCATTATGGGAAGATGCTTCCAGTGGCCTTCTGTTCCCGTACTCTCACAGCTGCAGAGAAGCGTTACGCTCAAAATGAAAAAGAACATTTGACTTCAGTTTGGACATGTGAAAAGCTGTCATGATATCTTTGTGGTTTGGAGTCCTTCAAGGTACTCACAGATCATAAACCTTTAGCCCCTTTGATAAACCAGAAAAACCTTAGGAGGTCCACTAATTAGGCTCCTAATTAGGATGATGCGCTTCAACCTAGCGGCAGTGTATTCCCCAGGAAAGCTGGAGTCAGGAACAATGTACAGTGAGAGAAATGCAAGATTTACTAGTCATTACTTTTAGAAATAATTGCAACCGCATTTAAAAAAAAAAAACATTGACACAAATGCAAATATTTTAAATGAACCTATTAATCTGCATTTAGTTTGCTTGAACATCTATTTTGAGAAATTATGTGTTTCGCCCATTTGAAAATCAATCACATTTATGAGGGATTTATATTTCACTCTCGAAACTGCTTGTACAGGGTAGATGGCTGAAAAAACAAAACTTTTATTTAAATTCTGAATGGATTATATTTAGCCTAGAAAGTGTGGCAATAGCACTTCCTTTATAATCACTAAAAAGGATTCACTGCAATCTCACAAAGTTCCTTTATAATCAATCAACCTCTTATTTACATCATGTTACAACGAGACTATTCACGAGCGTGCAGAAAAAAATCCAGCTAGTGAATTCTGACTCATTTGAACAGAATAGCCAATCAGATGTGTTCAAGAATCAACAGATAAGTCTGTGATTGGCTACATTGCTCAGCGCTACAAAACACGTTGTAAATAGAATCCTTTGATGAGCACAAATACACACTGGAGCCTTTATCTGTTTCGCAAATATCCTATTATTACATTTTCAATGTAAGGTACTTTTCACCGCACGAGCAAATGGATGTGTGGTGTGAGAAAAGTATAAGTTGCGTGAATTTCACTTTGAATGCCTGAGAGTTGGCAGCTCTGGTAAAAGGCACCAGCCGATTGACTCACTGCAGACTTTATTTCAAATAAACCTTAATGTAACCAGACATTACAAGCCAACAGGTGCAACAGGGCATTGTGGGTATGTGGAGTCAGCAGGTGCAGGGGATTGTGGGTAGGTTGAATCAGTAGGGTCTGAATTTCCTCTGTGCTCGTACAGCGATTCTCTGTTTGTCCTCTTCAAACTTCTTCCTCAGCTCAGCGATATCTGAAACAGACGGATGATTCGCTTTGAGAGCCTCTCAGACACACGGCACCAAGCTCTGACATTTTTCTCAGAATTACAACAGTTATGACATAAAAAATTTGCAATTTTGAGATAAATGTCAGAATTGAAAAAAAAGAATACCAATTTTATATCTTACAGTTCTATAGTTTACATCTCGCAATTCTGACTTTATATCACTTTATACTATATACACTTTATATATACGTTATATCACAATTCTGAATTACATATTACAATTTGCCACAGCCATACCTGTCACACACCCGGTTTAAGAGCCGTGTTTTTCTTCTTGTAATTAGGAGCGCTTGTCCTCCTAATTAAAAAAAATTTAGGAGCACCTTCTAATCAATAATAAAAAATTCTGATCAAAAATTATCCTTCTTAATATGAGGTGACATTTGACTCAGAGTGATTTACAGGGGCATTTTCTTTTTACTTTTGTAAATGCATTTTTCAAATTTTATTAAATGTATGCAGTGTTTCCTCTAGGATTTATTCAAGCTGTGGTGGCAGGACCACGCATGGACCACGCCCCTCCCCACCCAACAATCACCTGCACTCAGAATCACATTTATATTAACTAAAAAGAAGTATGTCTTTTCCACCTTTAATAAATAATAAAATAAGAACAAATAAATTAAATGACAATCAATAGCATAAACAAAAATAATAAGATACAAATTAAATTATCAGTGCTTAAAGTTTTTTCAGTTAGGTCTAACTATCATCTATTCAACTGTAAAATAACACTGGATAGTCTTCACTGTATAATGACAGACAGCAGCAGGTTTATTTAGGCTGCTGTCTCTTTAAGACCTCATGCATAGATCTAATATGTTACACATGGCTCTATGCGTTCTTTTCTTTAGGAGCTTTGTCCTCCTAATTTAATTAGGAGCAGCTTCTGATCAATAATCAAATTCTGACAAAAAATTAGCCTTCCTAATTCGAGGCGACATTTGACTCCTTAAAGTGACTTACAGGGGCATTTCCTTTTTTGCAATGGCATTATTTTCATCTACGTCAAATTCTAAAAATTATGTTTATAAGCTATTTAAAATTTCTATTTAAAAAAAAAAAATATTAATAAGAAGTAGAATAAGACAAATAAGTTACCAATTATATGAAATTA
>NC_081157.1:55523124-55555624 GCF_012432095.1 Onychostoma macrolepis | reverse complement strand
TTTGGCAGTATATAGCCTAAATCTTCAGATCGGGTTTTTATTTTTATTTTTAACTTATTAGAGGTACAGAATGCCACACAGCAACTTCTCAGCATTGCACTAAGCAAAAATCAATCGAAATCATAACAAAAAGTAAAGATCAAGCGTCTAACAAGGCGTTCCCAGCAATGCCGACCAAGTCAGTACTGTACTGCCAAAGACGCGACGATACAACTTACAGCGTTCTTCTTCTCCGCGTCTCAAGATCGCTGCGCGAGGATCCCGGGTGAAGTACCACAGAAACTTATAACCGTTTGTAGTTTTGAAGTAAGAACCATAAAGCGTTACCTTAATGTAAAATACTGACAGTTTAAATGCCTGTCTCAGCTGTTACACAATAAATGTTTCCAAAATAAAACAGAATAACTTGGACTTACCATATTCTCCCAATGATGAGTCCTCTGTGTGTGTGTGTGTGTGTGTGCGCTTGTGTTTTATGACGTGTTTTAATGTAACACCTTTCCTCCTGTACTTCCTGCTCCAGGTAACTCGACCTGTTTCACTCCTGGAAGACTCTGCTGGCCTTAATACACTAGACAAACGACCACATTTACATGGAAATTATTTTTATATTCATATTTTCTAATCTTCATTCATGTTCTTTTAAATATTTTTTACACAGTATTTCATTTTCATATTTTCAGTTCCTTTATTTCTGTTTCCAGCACCTTATTCACTTCCTATCGCGTATTTTTACTGTATTGTTTTGTCCTTTAATACTTTAATATTGTATTTTTAGGCATGATTCGTTTTACATCATTTTTATTTTCTTGACAGAAACCACTTTCAAGGAACTGCTTGTAAAAAACACACAAACCCCCCACAAACTGTATATTTACATCAAAGACAAAAGGCAATATATATATATATAATGTGTGTGTGTGTATATATATATATATATATACAGTGGGTACGGAAAGTATTCAGACCCCCTTAAATGTTTCACTCTTTGTTATATTGCAGCCATTTGCTAAAATCATTTAAGTTCATTTTTTTCCTCATTAATGTACACACAGCACCCCATATTGACAGAAAAACACAGAATTGTTGACATTTTTGCAGATTTATTAAAAAAGAAAAACTGAAATATCACATGGTCCTAAATATTCAGACCCTTTGCTCAGTATTTAGTAGAAGCACCCTTTTGATCTAATACAGCCGTGAGTCTTTTTGGGAAAGATGCAACAAGTTTTTCACACCTGGATTTGCGGATCCTCTGCCATTCCTCCTTGCAGATCCTCTCCAGTTCTGTCAGGTTGGATGGTAAACGTTGGTGGACAGCCATTTTGGGTCACCAGACCCAGCATTGTTGGGTCTGGTGTCTCTCATCTTCCTCTTGACAATACCCCATAGATTCTCTATGGGGTTCAGGTCAGGCGAGTTTGCTGGCCAATCAAGCACAGTAACACTATGGTCATTGAACCAGCTTTTGGTACCTTTGGCAGTGTGGGCAGGTGCCAAGTCCTGCTGGAAAATGAAATCAGCATCTCCATAAAGCTTGTCAGCAGAAGGAAGCATGAAGTGCTCTAAAATTTCCTGGTAGATGGCTGCGTTGACTGTGGACTTCAGAAAACACAGTGGACCAACACCAGCAGATGACATGGCAGCCCAAATCATCACAGACTGTGGAAACTTCACACTGGACTTCAAGCAACATGGATTCTGTGCCTCTCCACTCTTCCTTCAGACTCTGGGACCTTGATTTCCAAATGAAATGTAAAATTTACTTTCATCTGAAAAGAGGACTTTGGACCACTGAGCAACAGTCCAGTTCTTTTTCTCCACAGCCCAGTTAAGACGCTTCTGACGTTGTCTCTGGTTCAGAAGTGGCTTGGTAGCCTTTTCCTGAAGACGTCTGAGCGTGGTGACTCTTGATGCACTGACTCCAGCTTCAGTCCACTCCTTGTGAAGCTCTCACAAGTGTTTGAATCAGCTTTGCTTGACTGTATTCTCAAGCTTGCGGTCATCCCTGTTGCTTGTGCACCTTTTCCTACCCAAATTCTTCCTTCCAGTCAACTTTGCATTTAATATGCTTTGATACAGCACTTTGTAAACAGCAACACCTTTCAGTAATGACCTTCTGTGACTTACCCTCTTTGTGGAGGGTGTCAATGTTCGTCTTCTGGACCATTGCCAAGTCAGCAGTCTTCTCCATTATTGTGGTTTCAAAGAACAAGAGATACCCAGAATGTATACTGTAGGGATGGTCATTTAATTGAAACTCAAATGATACTGATTTTTGACTTTCATGAGCTGTAAGCTCTAATCATCAAAATTAAAACAAAAAAACTTTTGAAATGTTTTATTTTACATGCAATGAATCTAAAATATATGAAAGTTTCACTTTTTGAAATAACTTACAAGAAAAAATGTATTACAAAAAACAAAAAAAAACTTTTTCACAGCATTCTAATTTATTGAGATGCACCTGTGTATATATATATATATATATATATATATATATATATATATTTAAAAAATTAAATTCCTCTTTTGTCTGTGAAAGCGTATTGTAATTGTATTTAGCGTACTGTGTTACTGACAGATCTGTTTATTAGGGTTGACCAAAAATGTTGTGTTTTACACATGCTTACATTGATTTTGGGTGTCAAGTTTTTTTTTTTTTTTTTTTAAACAAACTGTGCGTTTATTACTGCTTAATACTATTTTTTTTGTTACATAATCTGGTTTCAAAACTATAACTGACCAGGACATATCATCAAAGTAAGCAGTATTTATTGATAGCATGGTATTGTATATAATGTGCATACAATCTTTTTTATGTTTCGTTATTTATTGATAAATGCTGCTGTTTACATACACCCTTAAAAGAGAAAGTGTGTGTGTGAGAGCGTAACCTTGAAGTAAAATATCACAGCAATTAGCCACTGTTACACTCTGAATATCACTGCATTAGATGCAACATATCAAATCAAAATGATCCTAGAGTTTTCCCTAAGAATTAACTTTCTGAGCCATGCAGACTAGCTAAGACTAACAGACCAACTATTTTCTATGCTCTAATAATGTTTGGCAATCACAAAATCTTCACATTCAAATTTTCTTCACATCTAATATGATAACATTCTTCTTCTTTTTTTTAAACATGGCATTAAAAGTTGATATGACAAACTTCTGTAAAGAATTCTATTATAATGAACACAAGAAGGCAGTTAAAGTATATGATACAGAATTGGCTATGATCCATGAGTTAGGCTCTTAAATAGCTTGTGTTGCACTTTACACTTCGTTAGTGAACAGAGCTGTCCAGAATAACATAGCCTACTATTCTCATTTCTGCAGTGTGAAAACTGTGCAAAGTGCTCACGTTTTCTGTATGTAGCCTACACAATTCTCCATTTGATAAAATGCACGAGATTTATTTATTTATTTTATTTTATTTTTAAATATACCTTAGACTAGTATTTATTCAAACTAGGTCTACCAGAGGTTAGGATGTTTTTCTTTTTTTTTTTTTTTTAAACAATTACCTTACTGGCTATATGAGATTGTTAGTAATTTATCTTGACAAATATGTATTATCTTTATTCCATCTTATCCCAGGATAAATTGTAGTGTCGCCCACGTTCTTGCAGCCCTGAAAATAAAATCTGTAATGCAAAATAAAATTAATTTTTTTCTCGGTCTCAGTGGCAAAGCTTTGCTCTGACTATATATTCTCTCCTCATGTTGAGAACGACTAAAAGGACTAGTAAAACGGTTAATCTGGCATTTATAAACGTTAAACTATCACATAAATGGAGTGCAACAAGGATCCAGTTGAACTCAAGCTCCTGTTCTAACGTGCATTTCTAAGAGACAAAACTTGTAATATTATTATTACATGTTCAGTGCTACCAAATCAGGTGCTGGTGCCACTGCTCTCGAATGTTATTCTGGAGCCCTGATAATATAAATTGTACTGTAAAATGTTACTGTAATTTGAAATTTTGTCTGTTTAATTGTAAATAAAATATATAGCTTTAGTAAACCATTTTTTTCCTTTTAGTTTTAGTATAACATTATTACACCATGCATAATTTAACCTTTTTTTTTTTTAAAGAAGAAACCAAACCAATGTATAGTTGACATTTGAGGCTCAATGCGATATAAAAGCAATAAAAGTTCAGGAAGAGCTTCAAACAATAGCGTAAATCTGTTCAAAATAATCGTTATTAATAATCGCAATTACAATCTCAAGGGAATAATTGACAATTATGATTTTTGTCATTATCGTGCAGCCCTAGCCTAATTAAATACCTGTCTGTGTCATTAATGTTAATCAAACAACAAAAGATGTTTAATAAATGTATCTGTGTTAAATAAAACTACTGTAGGCTATTTGAAAAGCGAGTGTATTTAACCCATAAGAACCCCAGTTTCTCCTTATAGGAAAATTATGGGGCATAAAACAGACCAAACGGACCACTTACTGTCAGTCCTTTGTCGTGTGTGTCATGTGTTCCTGCCTCTTGTGTCCATATTTGGTCTTGTTCCTGTCCTTGTTAAGTGTGATTATTAGTTAAGTCTTGTCCAGCTCTGTTTTAGTAATTATCAGTAATTGTCATGTGTATTTAGTTCCTGTCTCTTTAGTTAGTTTTGGTCTGGTCTACTCGTTACATCCCGGTGTTCCTGTCTGTCTCAGCCTTGTCCTGTCCTGTCCTGATGTCCCCATTTCCCCATTAAAGACTATTATTTGGAAGTTTATCCTCGTTTGAGTGTTCGTCGTTCCTCCCTGCTGTGTGCACCGTGACGCTTATAACATGTTTCTGCAGTTGTTTTTGAAATACAACTCATCCTTGTGAAAGATCTGTTATGTTACATACATATGACACATTGGGCGTTTATGATACATTTTTCATGTTACATATATGTTACATTGGGTGTTTGTTTCTCAATTGAATTTTTTTTTTTTTTTTTTGCTAAATAAGATTTTTTTTTTTTCTTTTCTGTTTATTAGCTTTTCCACAACATATTTCAAAACCACATACTGTGACCATTACATTTTTGTAACATATCAACATTCTACCTTTTCAGGTATATGTTTTAACTAGAAATTAATTTTTAGATTTTTTTTTCAAACTCGAAAATGTGCAAACTGAATAAAAATAAATAAGTACCTCACACTGGAGGTCATCGTGTTAAACATGCACGTAGATTTGTTAAAATATGCTTTAAAATGAGCAGCAGAAAATATATAACACTAAAATAATTGAATCAGCTAAATTAATTGAGCAGCTCATTAGCATTTTTACCATTTTTCTTAATGTGACAAATTGTCACAACAAAAATTCCTCCTACTTTAATAAGGTTAAGAGCCCGATGTGACGTATATGTCACCTCGATATCTTTGTAACTTGTTTTATATCAGTTTGCTCAAGAAACGCATTAAAATCAGGTTAAGAGTAATCTAGGATATGTTATTAAAACATTATAATTGTTGCATGAGTTGAAACATACCTTTTGTAACAAAAACAAGTGTTTTTATAAATTGCTGACGCTGTAGCATGTGCTAACCAGACAGGACGCCATTTTAGAAATGTTGCCATGGCAACAAAAAGTGCACACATCGTCACATGACTGAACCTGGTGTTCATTATACGTCACTTAGAGACTTCCTGAGTTGAAAGTGAGGAATAATGCTTTAAAAAGACCTTTCCAGATAATCACCAGTGTTTGTGACACCGTGGGTTCTTATCTCATGTATATCTCTGTCGTATTTGTCTAATGGTTTGTAATATTGCCCCCCCGTGCTGTACTCCAGCGTGAGAGATCTGGTCAGCTGACCCCCGAGCAGCTGAGATGGATGTTTTCTGATAAAGAAGACGAGAGAGATCTGATTCTGTATATTAATATGTATTGTGTTGTTCATGCTGAGCGCATGAGTGCTGTCCTGTTCTGTTCACACACATCTGTCACAGTAACCTCCTGCATTAGCCTGCATTAATACATAATCACTCAGATTCAGATTGATTTCAATGTGTTGTGTTTCAGTAATTCAGGAAAAAACTGCTTTTCTGTTGAAGTGTTTCATGAAAATTTCTTCATGATTTAAATTAAGATATTTAACTTTAATTAGATATTTAACTTTGTAGATTTATTAACTACATTATCAATCAGTCTCTTATTATTGTGACTGTCATCTGTAATAAATGCACTGATATTTTCAGTCAGTTTCTCAGTTTCAGCTCTAGATGACAGTAAAGATGCACTGATTTCACATCAGCAGCTGAAGGATTTCTATTACAGTCATTTATTCATTTACTTTGACTTCATCTGGAACTGTTTAAATTCATCTGAATAATCACACGATATATTGTCTTCTGAAGATCTGCTTTATATCTGACATTAAAACTGAATTTATTTGTTCATAATTGAAGATATTTGCAACACTGATGCTGTTATTTTCCTGTTTATTAATATAAAGCTGCAGAATCAATCTGTATTATATAAAGCTCTATTCAAATAAATGTTTTATTTATTTATTTGTTCCTGCAATATTCAAATATTAAAGTCATTTAAAAATAAAAAATAAAAATCAGATTTTACCATTTTTACCACAATTTAAATTATCGTGACACTTTGTTTCAATCTGAAAATGACTGAAATCATGAAATCACACATTGTTAGTTTATTCAAGCGATTATTAATATTTGTTGTGAAACTGATTCAGACTTTGTCAGAGATTTCAGTCTCATTTGATCTGAGAATCAGATTCATAAACAGCAGAATCAAGTATTTCTGACTAAATATTAATATTTTATTCAACATTGTTGTGGATCAAGATCCTTTTACATTCATTTACTTCAATAAACAGACGATAATTTAATCTCTAGAACTGAAATAAACAATTATTCATTTAAACAAACACTGAAATGTGTTGAAGTGACTCTTTCAGTTCTGCAATACTACACACAATATGATATTATCATGCAGCTGAATCAAGTATTTCTAGATGGTTGCTAGGTAGTTGCTAGGGTGCTATGGACAGGGATTTGTGACATCACTGTTTCTCATTGGTCAGATCTGATTAAGATGATTTATTTGAACCCTTCATCACATGTTTTAATAATTTTTCATTGTTAAAGATGAATAAATGCACTTGTTTTCTGATCTGATGTTCAGATCAACAGTCTCTTACTCGTGTGATCTGGATTAAATATTGAAACATGATGAAAGATGAAAGCAGGAAGATCCAGATCTACAGATTACTGACTATTGATCGATAAGATCCTCAGAGAGGAATAACAACAGAAGAAAGGGAAGAGTGTGTGAGTGAAGGAGGTTGTGAATGTGTGTAGATGTGTGTTAGTTACAGGATCAGAGAATGACACCGTTCCTCCGTCATAGTCCAGATTCACTCTCACACGATCAAGCTTACGTTCAACATGAAAAGCAGAACCTGGAGACCCTCCGTACCACACACACCAGACACCAGTCTTATAGAAATCATCTCCCTTCCTCTGGTTTGATGCTGTAGTTACTCCAAGACTCCAGTATTCACTCTGTGTAACCTCCACATCCCAGCAGTGTGTTCCTGAGTTAAAACCCTCTGAACCCAGAACACAGGGATAACAGTCAAATCTCTCTGGATTATCAGGAACAGGTTGATATCCGCTGGTTCTCACACTGGTCAGATCATCAGACAGAAGGAGAGATCGATGAGCCGTGTTTGGATCCAGAATCACAGGAGCTGATGAGACACAATCAACAGATGCTGTTATTCTGATGTTCATATAATGATCAAGAGTGAACCCAACACAGATGATTATGAATTATGACACTCGTCCTGTTGATCAAACACATCAGACATGTTCCTCTCATCACTGTCAGTCATTCTCTGTGTGATTTATCAATACTGAAAGTTCAATCAGAAACAAACTCAAACATATTCATTTCATTCACGCTCTCATTTATATTCAATTATAGTGATTACACATGATTTCATATTCAGATGAGATAATAATACCAAAGAAATAATGTTTATATCTTTATCATTTTCCTCAATGTTTCTCTTGTATAAAACACCAATCTTTTTACTCAATGCTGCCTAATTATTAAAAATAATAAACAGTAGGTATTATTGAACAATAATGGAATGAAATAATAATAATAATAATAATAATAAGCTTGCTGGTATTAACAAAAACTACAACTAAAATTATTCCGTTATTTATTTAATTATTCAGTAATTAAAATAAAGCTAAAAATAAATGGTAAATATTAGATGATAATCTAAAAAAAATTAATTGAATGATTAGAAAAGTTGCTTTGGCAACAACTCAGAATAAAATAAATCAATGTGAAGTATTCAAATGACTAAAACTAAAAATTAAATATAATTAATTATAATTATGCATATTAAAAGGAAGCTAAGTATATTTTTATAGTAATAAAAAGGACAAAAACGCATACAAATTATTATATATATATGTATATAATATGATATAAAAGGTCCGCATGCTCGACCAAAATTAAAAATGTGTAAATAAGTTCTGATGGTTGTCAGCTGTTAATGAACAATTACCATTTTAGATCGACAAACTGTACTGTATAATATTTCTATTCAAACTGAAGCATAATCTAAACCCGCCGCCGTCTTCAAAGCTAAACTGTGACATTCATTCACTGACGCTCTTCATCAGCAGCTGAACCCGGAAGCGCTTAATACTTACTTACCGGAAACCCGCCAAAATAAAAGCTCGCTGGTTTTACGTTTCAAAATGATGAAAATTTAAATTAAAATAATGATAATAATAAAAATAGTGATAAAAATATTAGCATTTATTTTTTAGTTTACTATAAAATAATTTCATTTGTATGTAATACTCCCTTTAAAAAAATAAATAAAATAAAGTAGTATTATCAAACTTGATTATTTACTTTATTATTTTTAGTTAGTTATTTTATAAAAAATGAAATAAAGTGCAATAATATTATTATCACTATTATTAATACATAGAGAACCATTGATATATATATATATATATATATATATATATATATATATATATATCAACGAAATCAATCAAAATCAATGAAATAGCAATCATATGCATTAATTATATAATAAATAAAAAGAAAACAGATAGAATAGAAAAAGAATAGAGTGAGCTAGTGTTAGAGGCCTTTATTGTTTTTGTTAATTGAATAATAATTAAAAAGAAAACAAAAAGAATAAAAAGAACAGAAGATAGTGTTTTTTAAAGAATAGAATTAAGGCTCAAATAAAGATGGAAGAGATGTGTTTTTAGCCGATTCTTGAAGAATATTCTTTATATATATTCACTAGCTTTTCTAATCTTTTTGTATTCTATGTTTTCTTTTTATTTATTATTCAATTAACAAAATCAATAAAGGCCTCTAACACTAGCTCGCTCTATTCTATTTCTATTCTGTCTGTTTTCTTTTTATTTATTATATAATTAATACGTATCATTGATCTTTCATTGATTTTGATTGATTTCGTTGTACATATATAAATATATATATAATTCAAAATATTAATAAATAATTAAATATAAACAGCAGTAATCATATGGGAAATAAAATCTTTTTGTGTAGAAATGTTTCTGTCCGTCTGATCAAATAAAGTCTTAAAAACTGCTGAAATCACTTCTGTGTCTTTCGTGAGACTGAAAATGAAAGTCAAGCGCACTGAATTCTGGGATTGATTATTTCTAAAAGCAGGGGTGTAAAACACGAGTAATTTTACTTGATTACTGTACTTGAGTGTTATTTTGGGATATTTGTACTTTATTCAAGTACAGTTTAAAGTAACTACTTGTACTTTTACTTGATTACTTTTATGAAGGAAAAACAGTACTTTTTGCTCCTTACGCTTTTATTTCAACTTGAAAAGTACTGATTACATGTTTATGTGTTTATTTTAATCTCACACTCATTAAATATGTCACAGAAGCTCAAACCTGCCGCTAATGAGGTTTGTTTTCATGCATCGAGCTCATCCTTCGTTAAAACTTTCATCAGATCAATTCCTGGCTTCAGAATGTATTTGCCGTCAAATATGAAGAAGCATATGAAGATAAGCTCAGTTTATTCATTATTTATTCATTATTTGTGTCTGTTTTGATGAAGTCATTAGCTGTCACTATATTGACTGAATGCACAAATAAAATCAGTGATAAGAATTTAAACACAATTCATGTTTCATGATTACTTTTTAAATTAAATGTTGCAAAAATCTACAAAAAGTGTGTAAATGAAGTGTGAGTCATGTTTAGTGATGTTCTGGGAGTCCATGAGTTGTATTATAATGATATATTGAGTAACTCTTAGGACTGTCAATGAATTATTATTTAATCTAAATGATTATGAAAATATGATTGGCTCATTAATTCATCTAATTAGTCATAAACAATTATATATAAATATTTGCTAGGAAAAAAAACCCTCTAAATGCTCCAAATAAACAATTAAAAGATGAATTATTGTTACAGACAGCGGCGTTGAGTAGACAACACAAAAACGTGTCTTTTTCAAAAAAGTCAATATAATATTGTATGTTTTAATTCTATGTAACTCATCATTAATTCAACATGCCGTACACATGCATTATGTGCAGAAAGATTGATTAATTTTCTAAAACTCTTAGTTTGTGTTCTTCTGAAGAAAGAAGTCGTACACATATGGATGGCATTAAGGTGTAAAGCATGGATGTTTTGTGCTCCTCTGTGCTGCATTTTAATTTCCATTTACTTGCAGTTTTAATTAAGTAAAAGTTTCACAGAGTATCTGTACTTTAACTTGAGTTTAAGTTTTGAGTACTTTTTACCCCCCTTTCTAAAGCGAGCTGCTGATTTTGGTGCAGTAGATGATCTGGTTCTTCACACATAATGCTGAAATCTGTCAATATTGCATCATTTCCAGTGTGTGTGTATCTTCTGCAGTCAGACTCACTGTTCTGGACGATGTCCTGCATCTTCTTCCAGACTCTGAAGGGCAGGTTGCCCAAGTAACGTGGCACATGAATCAAAGCTCCAGAAGGCGTCTGTGGATCCGGCTGTGATGAGATCTGGACTCTGGAAGAACATTCAGGATCAGAACCGCAGTGGCTTTGGATCAGAAGCAGAGAGACCAGAGACACCAGCAGATCACTCACCTTTCCATTGAGACTGGAAACTCCTGCAGAACAAACACACCATTGATCATCAACACCTCAATCAATCAATCAATCAATCAATCATCAATCAATCAATCATCAATCAATCAATCATCTGAAATCAGACCTTCAGAAAGCAGACGTCACTGGCTTTCATCATCTCCTCCATGTCTTTGATTGTGTGTGAAAGAGCTGAGATGTGTCTGTTCATCTCCTCCAGCTTCTCCTTCATCATCTGCTTCTTCTGCTCCTCTTCCTCCCTCAGTGCAGTGATTGTAGCTTCTTCTTCATCTCTGAGAAACTGATGAAGCTTCTCAAACTGCTGTTTAATCTGACGCTCTGTGCGCTCAGCTTGAGACTGAAATCAAACCACATTCACTTCAATCGTCTCCATCAACACACATCAACACAATCACATCATTCAGATCTGAGAGAGACTCAGAGACCGACATATATAACGCATCCAGAAGCAGATTGATGATCGTCATTTACACAAATAATCAGCTGCAGTCCATTATATTAATATATCAGATCATAACTGTATATAGTGATCTACAGCTACAGAGTAGGAACCACACTGAAGTAACCCAAAGAAGTGTTGCACTTGTGTTGCAGTGTGTGTTTACAGGTGAAGTGTCTGTGTCTGTTGGTGTAATCTCCACTGCTACTATTACTGCTGGTTATTCTGTGTCTGATTGTACTTCATTCACTGTAAATCAGAGCTTGGAGTCTCCTGGTTCTATCAGTGAGGAGGTTAAAGAGGGTGTGAATGGTTCTTCTCAAGCAATTGTAGGTCTGCTGGTTAATAAGCCAGATGGGACAACTATAGAAAGCTTACTGCGGTTACAAAGCCTGACTGTTATCCTTTACCACGGTGTGATGATTGTGTCGATAGAGCTGGTTCTGCTCAGTTTGTGAGCTAATTTGTTCTCCTGAAAGGATTCTGGCAGGTGCCTTTAACCGATCGAGCAAAAGAGTTGTCTGCTTTTGTGACACCTGACAATTTCTACGGCCCAGGATGAAGGGAAGAAATGTAAACCTCTTTCTAAGGAGGGAGGTGTTACGACCCCCTGTACTCTTCTGAGGGCTTTCTTTGTCAGTGCACGGGCAGGGATTGGTCTGAGGGGACATTAGGTAACTGTGCACACCTTGGCGATTGTATACCAGCGGTCTTTTCTATATAAAGAACTGGGTTGTTGGTCTTAAAGGAAGGTCACATGCTTTGGTCTCTCACACACCTTGGGTTTTCTTTTTTCCTTTTAATATTGATCTTTCATTGCATTTAGACATATATTAACTTTTTTTATTATTATTTTAATATTGTTTATTTTCCCAATAAATTATAAATTATTTAAACCCTATTTTGTTGTCTGTCTCTCTCTTTATGTTGTGGTCTTGGAACGAGCTGGACATTAACACTCTGGACTCTGTTTCCTCACCTTGATGTGTTCAGCTGTTTTCTCAAACTCTCCTTTCATTTCTTCATTGTGTTTTAGTTTCTCCTGTAATGATTTCAGTGCTGTATTCAGCTCCTCCTAGAATTAAACAATTTAAAAATACATAAAACACCAGATTACAGTGAAAAAATATGATAAAACAATTATATAATGCAGTTATATTCATAGATTTCTTCTGTTTTTGTGAACATATACTAAATTACTTCAGCTCTGAACAATCAAATCAACACTTAAACAGAACTTTATAACAACATGCAGTTGGCTAAAAGTTGTTTCTCTCACCTTATATGATGAAACCACTTCATCGATGGGTCTGAATTTATGATTATCATGTTTCTGTGAATTCATACACACTACACACACCGGCTGTTTGTCCTCCAGACAGAAGAGTTTGAGTTTCTCTCTGTGTAAACTGCAGATCTCCTCAGATCCTGATGAACGCCTCTCATTTCTCTCCTTCAGGAACGACTCACACAAGTTTCTTAATGCGAGATTAAATGGAGGTTCAGGTTTTGAGGATCTTCTCCTGCAGACGGGACACTCCTGAGTTTTCTTGGTTCTCCAGGACTGTTGAAGACACTCTTTACAGAAACTGTGACTACATGATAAAACAACAGGATTATTGTATATTTCCTGACATACAGGGCAAGAAAAATCATCTTCAGATAGTGAAGCCATTTTCAGTCTTTGAGCTCCAGCGATCTAAACTTTACTTTCACTTTCTGAACAACAGTTTAAAGAATGAATCACCACCAGAATCACAAACATCTGCTGTCTATTCAGAAACAAACTTCACAAAGATCCTTCTGTAAAGTGTTTCTCTTGGTTCTTCACTGATGGCTGATTCTTTATTGCTTTTGTCAGTAGAGAAGAGAGTCAGTGTGACAGGAAGCAGAAATAACACGTCCGTCTCTTCCTGGTAAGAGCTGTAAGAGGGAGGAGTTTATGATCACGTGACTGTGTTTTATAAAAAATGAAAAATAAAGTGCAATAATATTATTATCACTATTATTAATAAAAATGTTTATAGTTATAGTCAGTGTTGGGCAGTAACTAGTTACTAGTAATTTAGTTACTGTAATAATATTACTTTTTTGGAGTAACTAGTAGTGTAACTAATTACTAATAAGATTTCAGTAATAATATTACAGTTACTTTCCATAAAACAGCTTAGTTACTTAGTTACTTTTGATGCCTCAACCCCGCTGATTTAAAATCTAACAATCAAATAATTTCTAGATTTATTTTCATAATTTTCACGACTCGCACATGCATGTGATGACCCCGGTGCAGCAGGCAAGCTCGGAATATGGAAAAGCTTACATTCAGCAGATAGAAATATTGCATTATATTGATTTTGTCAGGAAAAAAGATCTGTTGTGTAAGTTGTGGCTTTACTTTACTCTGGCATTACATCTCTCTGATCAGCATGTGGTACATTATATTATATTAACATAATTCAAAATATTTTTGGAAAATTAAACAGTTTCTTACAAACTCATGTGATTTGATAAAATACATAATGAAATTTAATCGCATATGGGTAACGGAAATATTACTTCAAGCTACACATGACAATTAATGAGATGAATACAACACGTTTACTTGAATGTCACCATCAATCAATATTGAGTGTTTGTAATAACTTCTGACTGCGAAAATGTGGATTTTGGTCAAATGATGAGGCAGAAATATGTTGTTAGTAACATAGTAAGTAGATAGAATTTTATCTGGAAGATACACAGTTACAACTAGTGTGAAGTGTGACATAATATACCTCTGTAAATAAATACAATTTAAATTCAGGTCTGGCGCACTTTAATGTCCTTTGTATGGAACATAAACGCCGCTTTATATATCTGGTGATGTCCACTTGCAGGGCACTTATGACTGAACAGAACAACCGCCGGACGTGATGAAATATACATATGAAATGTGCAGAACGGAGAGGAAACATGGCAACTCTGAGAATATTAAGATGCTTTGGTGGTGGTGAAATTATTATCAACTTTAAAACACGTTATTAACCTCAACACCCAAAAACGTTTCACAGGATTATGAATGTAGTCTACCTGATGTTGAAGTTTCACGTGGTTTTTTATTGTCACAACTGAAAAAAGGAAGAAGGAAGAAACAGAACTGCAGCGACACCCAATGACGTCAGTACAACAGTGACACCTATTGGCAAATTACTATATTACAACACTCCCACTTCATTTTCCAATAGCATTAAGCAACTTTTAACAGACAAAAAAAAAAAAATTTACTTTGTCTTTTTACCATGTTAACAGATTTTGTATCGTAACACATTTAACACAGCCTAGTCTATTTACTGTTACGCTAAACTGAATTAAATGAAACAAAGTCCAATCTTACTCCTAAGATACTCAAACTTCTGTCTCACTAATGGCTTGGTCAGATATCTGCCTTCATGTCATCTGTAGGGCAGCACTGCAGTTGGATTTGTCCATTCTGCACACACTCACGAATGTAATGATAGCGAATGTCTATGTGCTTTGTCCGTGAATGATCAACTGGATTCTTTGCGATTGCAATAGCTGCTTGGTTGTCCTCCAGAATCACCGCAGGTGAAACATCCATTCCAAGATCACTCAGTAGTCTTCTAAGCCAGGCACATTCCTGAGCTGCTTGACTAAGTGCAACGTGCTCAGCCTCCGCTGTTGAAAGAGCAACAGTTGACTGTTTCTTGCTGAGCCAGCTCACTGCTCCTCCACCCATAAGAACACATTGCCAGTTGCCGAGCGACGATCGTCCTGGTCACCAGCCCAGTCAGCATCTGAGGATCCGATCAAACATCTGATGCACATGTAGATTATTCTGGACAGCGAAGGACAGCAACGTACGTATTGAGCTAAATCTTACCACAGGTGAAAAAGTTTCATCGTATCCCTTAGCGACGAGTCTGCACTTGTATCTCTCCACCCGTCCGTCACTCTGATGCTTAACTTTGAACACCCATCTTGATCCTATGGCCTTCCGATCCTTTGGTAGTTCCACTAAATCCCGCGTCTCATCTTCCAGGAGTGACTCATATTCCTGCCATTCCTTTGCGTTGTGACTCATCATCGCCTCCTTCAGTGTGCCTGGTTCTGCAACACGACAAACACTAGCATAATGATCAACAGTCACTATGTCAGCAAGCTCATCATACCCATACCTCTTGGGTGGTTTTCTGATTCTGCCAACGTCTTCAGCAGTTTCATCGACAGTAACATCAACTGATCTATTTTCATGATAACTTCGTTCTCCGAGCAAGAAATGTCCACTTCTTGTTTCAAGTCAAAGTCTGACTCATTGAAGATCACATCTCGACGAATTACAATCCTTCTTTTTTCTTCATCAAACAAGCGGTAGCCCTTTGCATTATTGGCATATCCCACGAAACGGAGCTTCACAGCTTTCTTGTCCAGTTTTCTTCTTTCTGCATCTGGAACGTGTGCATAAGCAACGCAACCAAACACTTTCATGTGACTCACATTTGGCTGTTTGTCACACCATTTCTGCGTCTCTTGTTTCAGAACAGACGTGGGCAGCCTGTTCTGTATGTAAACTGCTGTCGCTACAGCCTCCGCCCAGTACATCTTTGGCAATTTGCTGCTTCAATTAATGTCCTATTCTTTCTTTCTGCAGCACCAGTTTGCTGAGGTGTGTGAGGTACAGTTGTCTCATGATGGCTACCTTGAGCCTTCAAGTATTCTTGAAATTCTTTGGAAGTGTATTCCCCAGCATTGTCCGTTCTTAGTCTTGTCACTTTCTGTCCACATTCATTGGAGAATGTTTTCTCAAACTCCTTGAATTTGCAAAGGACTTCACTCTTCTGCTTCATAAAGTATACTTTGCAACATCTAGAATAGTCATCGATAAACGTCACAAAATATTTGGGCCGACCTATAGATTCAGTCTGCATGGGACCACAGACGTCACTATGGACCAGCTGCAGTTTGCGTTTGGAACGGATTTCTCCCACTGGCTTATGATGCTTCCTAGACAACTTCCCTTCCACGCAAGCTTCACAGAAGGGAACTTCTTTCTCTGCAGGAAGGTCCACTCCATTCACCAGATTTTTAAGTTCCTTCAATTTGGTGGTGCGTCCCAGTCGCTGGTGCCACAAGCTTGCTGTTACTGAAGCACTTGATGCACAGTGACAGTCAGGCGAACTTCCTCGACATCCAGCTGAAACAACCCATCAGATCTTTGTGTTCTGCTCCTTGAGATCTCCATCTTTACTACGGATGTAACAGCGAGACTTCTTGAACTGCACCGTATTTCCTCTTCTGACAGCAGCTCCCACTGAGAAGAGATTCCCGGATAACTTGGGAACACACAGAACATCAAACATTGTAACATTTTTTACATCACTGACCTTGAATGTCATTCTCAGTTTAACGTTACCAAATCCTAGAGCATCAAGCACTCTGCCATCACCGAGCTTCACAGACTGTGGTCTTGGAAATTGCTGGTAGTTTTGGAGGATTTCTTCATGACATGGCATGTGCTTTGAGGCTCCAGAGTCGATCAACCACTCGTTTTGTTGCAGCATTTTATCCTGGTTCGCCTCTTTAGCGATAAAAGCACTCTCAGACGAGTCTTCTGCTCCTTCACATGTTACGCTTTTTGGCCTTGTGGGTTTTATTCCTTTTTTATTTGGACAGTCACGCTTGATATGTCCCTCTTTCCCACACTTGTATCATCTCCATGAGCTGGATCTGTCAGCTTTCACTGCCTTAGAGTTGGACTGCATATCACCGCGAACTTGCGTTGACATCGCTGATGCGCCACCGGACATACCACTGCCATAGTGACCATCAGCAGACACTCGCTTTTGTTCTTCATTTATTAATGCTTGCTGAACAAATTGCAGTGTTAAATTGTCCAACTTAGTTTCCAGTGCAGTGACAATTGTAGCATAGCTTGATGGCAAACTACCCAGCAGTGTTACAGTTTGATCCTCCTCTTCGATTACAGCACCTGTTGCTCCAAGCTGGTCAGTTAGTTCTTTCATTCATTTCAAATGCTCAGTTATGCTTTCTCCTTCCTTCATTTCACATCTGAAGTATTTTTTCTTCAGAAACAACTTGTTTGCAAGAGTGTCTCTCTCAAAATGTCAACTATATTACAACACCTGAAAGTGACAGAGAGCGGAGAAAAAACCTGTGGCCTGCAGTTAAAAGTGCAAGAGATGCTGGAAAGAAGGCTTACTATGTCAGAGCTCGAGCTTTTGTTGAAGGCAAAGCAATTGTTCTTCCACCTTAATGGCTGTCTTTGAAGCTTGTCGACTTATATTCAGCTGATCAAGGATGTCTTGTTGCTGATCTATCAATGTACTTTGGGTCTTGTGCCTTAATATCCTTTTGAATATAGTTCAGTTCCTTTTGCCTGGAGCTTAAGATGTTTTTTTGACAAGTTGGTTCACTTAATATTGACTTATGTTTTAAGTGCAGAGTTTGGGATTTCTCTTTTCTGCCGTAAGCTTTGTCTTCAGGTATTTGTTTCAAGTTTTTGACATTGTTGTCTGTGTTTTCTCTAAATGTCAGGGGTATACGACTTAATGTAAAAAGGAAAGCTTTATTCTTATTTGCGAAACAGCTGAAGCCTGATTTTTGTTTTTTCCAAGAATCCCATTCTTCTGTTAGTGATGTGAAATGCTGGAGATCACGATGAGGTAACGACCTTTGGTTTTCCCGCGGAACTGAACGCTCTGCAGGAGTTACTACTCAAGCAATGCATTTAAAGGGAATATTTTACATTCGGACTGTGATTCATATGGGCTTTTTCTGTGTAATGTCATTGATGTGAACTCAACTCATATCATTATAGCCAATATTTATGGTTTTAACTCAAAGTCTGAGAATACAACTTTTTTTTTTTTTTTTTACAGTGCAGATGACCCCAAGACAATCTCAAATTATTGTTATAATTTTTATAAACCGCTATATACCTCTAGGGTTGATGAAGATGACACATTCTCTTTCTTAGACTCGATTGTTGATGTGATTTCTGTAGAGGCAGATGTGATGAACCTCTCTCTCTCTCTCTCGAGGAAGTCGTTGATTGCATTAATCATCTTAAAATGAACACGTCTCCGGGGAATGATGGCATTACAACAGAACTGTGTAAGACATCCTCTGAACCCTGAGCTCCTTTCCTTACAGAAGTCTATGCAGAGAGTTTTCTGAAATCATCTCTTCCTCCGAGCTTGACACAAGGTGTAATCACTCCGATCCCAAAAGATAAAAAGGATCCACTCTTTATTGAAAATTGGCATCCAATCTGTTCACTTAACACTGATTACAAAATTCTTGCCCAGAGATTACAGAAAATAATGGGCTATTTAATCAATGAACCGCAGTCTGGCTATAATATAATAATATCAGATTAATTTGAGATATTCTTGACTGTTCAGATCTGATTTCTGAAGACAGTTTCATCTTTGTTTTAGGTTTCTTCAAGGTATTTGACTCAGTGGAACATACTTTTACTTTTCGATGTCTTCAAAAATGTGATTTTGGTGATTCTTTTATAATGCCATCAGGACACTTTATGCTAACAGTAACTCAGTAAAATGTAGTTTTGGTACGTCATCCAGATTCAATCTTCTGAGGGGTCCGATCTCACCCGATCTCTTCCTTCTTGTTGCCCAGATTTTCTCATGTTTTATTAATAAAAGTATCTTGAAAGGCATTCTCGTTGCAGAAAGGGAAATAAAGATCAGCCAATTAGCAGATGATACTGCTCTTTTATTAAGAGATGTCTCTTGGGTCTCTATTGCAATCAGCATCGATGATCAATTTTCTGAAGCTTCTGGTCTTTTTTTAAAATTTGTCTAAATGTGAGCTACTTTCAATTAAAGAATGCCACCAATCCACAATTAATAATATTCCAATTAAAGAGAAGATATCTTATGTAGGAATCTCTTTAAGTAACAATCAAAATGACAGATGTGTATTTAAATTGAGAAAACACAGAACAAATGTGATCTATGTCTGCAGAGAGACTGATCTCTGAGGGGAAGAGTATTACTTGCAGAAGAGGAGTATTTCCAGACTATCGTACGCTGCTCAGTCTCTCCGTGTTGATAAGACCTCTCTCAAGAATACTGACAAAATGTTATTTCATTTCATATGGAAAAATGGCATACGTTATATTAAAAAATCTGTGGTTTGAAATACATATGAAAATGGTGGTTTTAATATTTTTGTACGTTTAATAATATGCTTAAAATCAATTTATTAAAAATCCAACCTCTATCTGGAGCTTTATTCCACATTACATTTTCTCCAAATTTGGTGGATTTAATTTTTTATTACTTTGTAATTATATTGTAGAAAAATGAGCAGCTAAGTTATGTAATTTCCATAAGCAGGTCCTCCTCGCCTGGGCTCTATTATACAAGCACAGCTTTTCTCCTCATGAATATTTTATCTGGAATAACCGTGATATTCTGTATAAAAACAGATCTCTTTTTTACCAGCGTTGGTATGAGGCAGATATCTTACTCGTAGATCAGTTGTTTAATGAATATGGCCACTTATTAAATTATGAAGAATTTCTTTATGAAGAATCTGTCATTGTAAATTTGTTTCGGGACTGGTAAAAGTGTTTTGCGTCTTGTTAATTTGTTTTCTAAAATGTAAATTAGTTTCGTCCTTGGTAAAAGTGTTTCCCATGTAATTGTGTTTTATGATATGTGTAACCCTTTTCTTAACCCTAGGGGTTAATTTAATTATTTCTCTAACACAAGTCCTGGATCCCCGGCAGTTAGATGGTGAATTAGGCCGGTATTTTTCTTTTAGGGTTTACAAAAAGTTAAATATTTTCTCCTGTACCAATTTTACCCAATCCTTTACTAAAGATCAATTAAACAATTCCTATTTACAATTCTCAGGAATTTAGTAACTTTGTAAATGAATTAACTTGCCAGACTCAATGAAATAATCAAAATACAAATGTTAAAGAGAAAAAGAATAACAAAGATTTATTTGTTTTACATTAATGTAATAACTCCCTTTTTCTTAAAGACAGTAAATGAAGAAATCAACCTTTTTTTCCCTCAGAACGGTTCTTGTTCTTTCACACTTATTACACTCTCTTAACCTTAGCTTTGTTCCTATTTTAGAATACGATAACTCAACTGAGATATATAATGTCAATTCAGAACCCTATTCTGGCAAAACACTCAGTTGCCTCCAGAACCACGTAATACAATAATGAAAAAAACTCTTTCAAGATCAGTTATACACTTGAGAAAACTTGCAATTCACACCATCTTTCAGTACCTTATGCACATTAATTACATCTCTTACGATCAGTTCAAATATATGCAAGTCAGTCAAACAGTTCAAATGTACGATCGATCGTTATCGTTGGTGCACATTAATCAGATGATGATGAATTCAGAGTACTCGCTCACAGTCAAGGAGTCACGAAAATGAATCAACTTACGTCCTTCCGACGATAATGAGGCAATATTGAAATCACTCACGGCACAACCTCACTAGTCTCAAACAGTCTCTGGCACACGATGAGTCCAGTCCAGCGAAGTCTCTTGAAGAAACAGGATGCGTCCAGTCCCGAACGAATTCAGCACTCGTAACACGAACTTCTTTGATGCAATCACTTCTCACGAAGGCAAATGTCTATGGCTGCTAGGCCGAATGTCTCTAGCTATCAGCACACACAGGGTGACTCAGATGATCGCGAATAAACAACAAGGAAAAGAAAAATACTTTAAGCAAACAAACCGAAAATAAACAAGGGTTGTTCCCTTTCACTTTGGGCCTTATATTACTAAGAATATACACGGTCTCCAAACTGACAACGTTTCAGATTTTGCTCGCACCCCGAATACACATGCAGCCTCTGCTCGCCACGTGCGATGCTCCTCCTCCCTTCTTCCTCATTATGTGATTCACGTTATGATGCAACCTCAAGCTCAACAGTCATTGGCTTGCAATAGTACACCTGTATTGAACACTTTCTCATTGGACATAAGCAAGCATATAGTTGTTGCATCATATTTCAAAATAAAATAAAAATAAAATACATTATAATACTTTGTATTATTTCTGACACAAAGCATGTTAAACAAGGTATATTTTTAGGAGTCCCTACATATGTAAAAATGTTTTCCAAAATGTAAACTTGTCTCGAGCTTCGTAAAAGTGTTTCACACTTTGTAATGTTGTTTTGCACTTCCCGGCCACCGTATGTCACTGATATTGCCGGGAGGAAAGTTTGGTTGATTTTGAAGTTTGGTTGAAAGTTTGACCAGAAGACATTGCGATTACTATGATATTTAGACAGACTTAAAGAAGTTCAGATCTACACTTGTGCTCTTATTATTTCAGTTATTTTGCCTTTAATATAAATAAACATGTGCAAACAATATACTTGCTCTTGTGAATTTATTTTGATGTTAATTACATTTACTTACAAATTCATCATCATCATGTTGATATGTTACTATAAAACTCTTGTGACAAACATGTCTTGTAATATACAGTATTGTTCAAAATAATAGCAGTACAATGTGACTAACCAGAATAATCAAGGTTTTTAGTATATTTTTTATTGCTACGTGGCAAACAAGTTACCAGCAGGTGCAGTAGATTCTCAGAAAACAAACAAGACCCAGCATTCATGATATGGACCCTCTTAAGGCTGTGCAATTGGGCAATTAGTTGAATTAGTTGAAAGGGGTGTGTTCAAAAAAATAGCAGTGTGGCATTCAATCACTGAGGTCATCAATTTTCTTCAGAAACAGCATTTTTGATATCACCCCACAAGTTCTCGATTGGATTAAGGTCCGGAGATTGGGCTGGCCACTCCATAACATTAATTTTGTTGGTTTGGAACCAAGACTTTGCTCGTTTACTAGTGTTTGGGGTCATTGTCTTGTTGAAACAACCATTTCAAGGGCATGTCCTCTTCAGCATAGGGCAACATGACCTCTTCAAGTACTTTAACATATGCAAACTGATCCATGATCCCTGGTATGTGATAAATAGGCCCAACACCATAGTAGGAGAAACATGCCCGTATCATGATGCTTGCACCACCATGCTTCACTGTCTTCACTGTGTATTGTGGCTTGAATTCAGAGTTTGGGGGTCGTCTCACAAACTGCCTGTGGCCCTTGGACCCAAAAAGAACAATTTTACTCTCATCAGTCCACAAAATGTTCCTCCATTTCTCTTTAGGCCAGTTGATGTGTTCTTTGGCAAATTGTAACCTCTTCTGCACATGCCTTTTTTAACAGAGGGACTTTATGGGGATTCTTGAAAATAGATTAGCTTCACACAGACGTCTTCTAACTGTCACAGTACTTACAGGTAACTCCAGACTGTCTTTGATCATCCTGAGGTGATCATTGGCTGAGCCTTTGCCATTCTGGTTATTCTTCGATCCATTTTGATGGTTGTCTTCCGTTTTCTTCCACGTTTCTCTGGTTTTGCTCTCCATTTTAAGGCATTGGAGATCATTTTAGCTAAACAGCCTATAAGTTTTTGCACCTCTTTATAGGTTTTCCCCTCTCCAATCAACTTTTTAATCAAAGTACGCTGTTCTTCTGAACAATGTCTTGAACGACCCATTTTCCTCAGGCTTTCAAATGCATGTTTAGCAAGTGCTGGCTTCATCCTTAAATAGGGGCCACCTGATTCACACCTGTTTCTTCACAAAATTGATGACCTCAGTGATTGAATGCCACACTGCTATTTTTTTGAACACACCCCTTTCAACTAATTCAACTAATTGCCCAATTGCACAGCCTTAAGAGGGTCCATATCACGAATGCTGGGTCTTGTTTGTTTTCTGAGAATCTACTGCACCTGCTGGTAACTTGTTTGCCACGTAGCAATAAAAAATATACTAAAAACCTTGATTATTCTGGTTAGTCACATTGTACTGCTATTATTTTGAACAATACTGTATATTTAATTGTAGCGTATACCGAGCTGCAGCGGACACATTTGTGGCAGATCTAGTCCACTAGATTCTAGCTGTCGCTGTGGCAAATATCAGCTGATTTGTTAATAAACCGTGCATTAAAGCTGAAATACAGCCTGAACGATGACAACAATAACCTACAATCACTAGACTAGTGATCATCAAACCCTTTTAACAGTTTATTTACAGACTTTATTTTAAAGTCTTCCCTTTTCTCACAAATCCTTTTGTTCTCTAAAAACATGTCAGTTTCAGCTGAAAATATTTCAAGTTCAAGTGTTAGTGTTATAAACACCGAATTAATACCAACATATGAAATTAATTAAATTAATGACAGAAAAATTAGGAATGTTGGGCAATAAATATATAACAGGAATATACCAGCTTGACACTAAACTGTTTTTGCAGTATTGTCTTATATTAATGTATGTTAAAGGAAGACTGTATGTCATATTCTGGTCTGTGTTAAACATAACTGCTTTGACATTTTGTTGTACAACGTAAACTGCACACACTCACACCCCAAACATTCCTATGTAGTAACATATATTAAAAAATAAACGAATAAATTATGTGTGTAATTTGCATTGTAGAGCTAAATGTCAAGCACGGTCAAGTTGTTTACATTATTTTACTTATTCATTGAAAAACCTCTTTAGAAAATATAGGAAAATCTTGAGGGAAGCAGTGGAGAATTAGTCTTTATTAGTCAGGTTTTGTTGTCACAACTAATATATATATATAAAATACACAAGGAGCTCATTAATTAAACAATTTGGAATTCATGACCACAATTTTTTGCTTGTCATTAGTTGTGTCTTACTTTGTTTAATAATTATTACACAAATATCATTATAAAACTGTACTTTTCACGACTATTTAATTTACTTTATAATTTACTATTAATTTATTCTTCATTATTGTCTATTCTGTATTATTCCACCCTTGATATTACATATTCTACTTGCTATTATTCATATATTGTTATTCATTTATTTATTATTGTATTACACATATAATTTGTGCTATTATAAATCTATTATATCAGTTATGTTATTGTGCTGTTGTACTCGCTTTTAATATTATTCGCTTTACTACAACTTGTAGTACATACTGTATTAATATTACATATCACTTTTACTATATTTTTACTGTGCACCAGTGCATATTAGTTCACCACTGTAACTGTAAGTTTTACTGTATCCATGAAGGATTATCAGTTACATTTGTTATTGCTTGTTGTGAAGTTTATATCTGTATAGAGTGCTATGAAAATAAAAAGCAGACTACCAGTGTGTCCCTTTTTGATTTGTATTCGCTGGTTTTATTCAATTTTCTCAATGATGGTAATTATTGTCACGCTCTTCTCGAGCCAGGGAATCGCGGAGACGAGGAAACTTCAAACCAAGGACTTTATTAAAGGTAAACATAAACGAAGCGATCACAGGAACCAGAATAGACGTATACTGACAATTAACGACAAATAACAGCTGACATGGAGACAGGGAAACACAGGGCTTATAAATGGCAGGAAACGAGATAATTAATCATACAGGGCTGGGGACAGATAAACTGATGACAAAAAACTAGGACAGGAACTTCCAAATATGGACACGAGAGGAGGGGAAAACACAGGACGCGGAGACACAGTCTGACAATTATTAGTGCTTAAAGATGTATTATTTCGATTTGTTTCCCCTCAGTATTTCAAAGGGAACGAGCTGTGTTCTGACCTGAAGCATGAGAAAAGCTAAAATGTTGGGGTTGAAGACAGAGAAAGCAATGAAATGTCACAGTTATACTACAGCAATATTAGAATTGTTAACCAAAAAAATCAACACGAGTGTGAGCTTTTACAATTTCTTGAGAAAATGATTAATTTTCCAAGCCTAAATAACTGGAGGCAGAGTTATTTTTAACTCCATGTAAATCACAAACCACTGAAATCGGTTGATAAATGTAAACGTTATCATGTTTTTATCCCGAAAAAACCGCAGCTCCCCCGTTTACCTGCATTTGTTTTTAAGGCAGTCTTGCCCTCACAAACATGGCAGACGTGTTGACGAATCACAGCGACGGACCGAAGCGGCCAATGAGGCGTCTAGGTGTTTTATATGTCTAAGAAGACAGCGCTGCGTCCCGCTTCAAAACATACAATATTTTTACACTTTTGTGAATATTCACCGGTCAGGGTCTTTGGGAAAATGATGAAAGGCAAGATTTTTACTGTCACACTGATAGTTTTTGCAGTGGATCGCCCAACATTGCGTTCTTTTATTCCACTTTGACTTCTCTTTCGTTGTTATTTGGTCTGTTTCTGTATCTGTGTGTTATTCAGTTGGAATTTTCACCCAAAATGGCGGCCGTGCGCCAGAAGTGCCACCTACTCGCTGTTACCCGAAACACAGCAGAGCTTCACCTCTTGGTCTTCTACTCTTTGCAGTAAGTGAAGTGATAGACGCTGAATTTCTCCTCGTGTCTGAATTGTCAAATACACACACAGCTGTCACAATGTCCACCGTGTGGAGTATTTAACGTTAATGCAGTCGGTTATGGCTGAAGTGAATGTAAACAGGAGGCTGAAACCGGATGTGTGTCAGAAGCCTATATTACATTCATTCAGGAGATAAGAGACAGCAGCCTAATTAAATACCTGTCTGTGTCATTAATGTTCACCAAACAACAAAAGATGTTTAATAAATGTATATGTGTTAAATAAAACTACTGTAGGCTATTTGAAAAACGAGTGTATTTAACCCATAAGAACCCCAGTTTCTCCTTATAGGAAAATTATGGGGCATAAAACAGACCAAACGGACCACTTATAACATGTTTCTGCAGTTGTTTGTGAAATACAGCCCCTCCTCGTGAAAGATCTGTAATGTTCCATATGTATAACACATTAGGCGTTTATGATACATTTTTCATGTTACATATATGTTACATTGGGTGTTTATTTCTCAATTGAAAAACAAACAAACAAAAAAAAAATTTATTTTATTTTTCTTGCTAAATAAGTTTTTTTTTTTTTTTCTGTTTATTTGCTTTTCTACAACATACATCAAAATGATTACTTTTCTGGGAAGATAAAACAGAAACCTTTTTCAGAAGTAATATACTTTTCAGGTATATGGTTTAACCAGAAATTAATTTTTAGATTTTTAGATTTTTTTTTCAAACTCGAAAATGTGCAAACTGAATAAAAATAAATAAGTACCTCACACTGGAGGTCATCGTGTTAAACATGCACATAGATTTGTTAAAATATGCTTTGAAATGAGCAGCAGAAAATATATTACACTAAAATAATTGAATCAGCTAAATTAATTGAGCAGCTCATTACCATTTTTACCATTTTTCTTATTGTGACAAATACGTCACATCAAAATTCCTCCTACTTTAATAAGGTTAAGAGCTTGATGTGACGTATATGTCAGCACGATATCTTTGTAACTTGTTTTATATCAGTTTGCTCAAGAAACGTATTAAAACCAGGTTAAGAGTAATCTAGGATATGTTATTAAAACATTATAATTGTTGCATGGGTTGAAACATACCTTTTGTAACAAAAACAAGTGTTTTATAAATTGCTGACGCTGTAGCATGTGCTAACCAGACAGGACGCTTATTTTGGAAATGTTGCCATGGCAACAAAAGTGCACACATCGTCACATGACTGAACCTGGTGTTCATTATACGTCACTTAGAGACTTCCTGAGTTGAAAGTGAGGAATAATGCTTTAAAAAGACCTTTCCAGATAATCACCAGTGTTTGTGACACCGTGGGTTCTTATCTCATTTATATCTCTGTCGTATTTGTCTAATGGTTTGTAATATTGCCCCCCCGTGCTGTACTCCAGCGTGAGAGATCTGGTCACCTGACCCCCGAGCAGCTGAGATGGATGTTTTCTGATAAAGAAGACGAGAGAGATCTGATTCTGTATATTAATATGTATTGTGTTGTTCATGCTGAGCGCATGAGTGCTGTCCTGTTCTGTTCACACACATCTGTCACAGTAACCTCCTGCATTAGCCTGCATTAATACATAATCACTCAGATTCAGATTGATTTCAATGTGTTGTGTTTCAGTAATTCAGGAAAAAACTGCTTTTCTGTTGAAGTGTTTCATGAAAATTTCTTCATGATTTAAATTAAGATATTTAACTTTAATTCAACTTGAAGGCGGCCGTCACTGCCTGTCATTTCTTTCTGTTTTTAACCATTTTATTTTAAAAGTGAAGTTATTTCATTGTAATAATTCAGGAAATACCGGTTTTGTAAAATATTTAATAAAAGTTCCATAAAATGTTTTTTTGCACTTTATTTAAATTAGGATATTTACATTTATTTATTTAATGTTATTTGCTGTATGGGTATAAGCCTTTTATTGCTATAATTACATCCCTTTATTAAGAATATAGTCCTGTATATGATTCATATAGTGTCGTGTAGATTTATTAACTACATTATCAAACAGTCTCTTATTATTGTGACTGTCATCTGTAATAAATGCACTGATATTTTCAGTCAGTTTCTCAGTTTCAGCTCTAGATGACAGTAAAGATGCACTGATTTCACATCAGCAGCTGAAGGATTTCTATTACAGTCATTTATTCATTTACTTTGACTTCATCTGGAACTGTTTAAATTCATCTGAATAATCACACGATATATTGTCTTCTGAAGATCTGCTTTATATCTGACATTAAAACTGAATTTATTTGTTCATAATTGAAGAAATTTGCAACACTGATGCTGTTATTTTCCTGTTTATTAATGTAAAGCTGCAGAATCAATCTGTATTATATAAAGTTCTATAGAAATAAATATGACTTTAATATTTGAATATTTCATTGTAGGAACCAAAAAAAAAAATGTAAAATCAGATTTCTCAGGCTTTTTACCACAGTTTAAATCCTAATTATCACAACAAACTTTGTTTCAATCTGAAAATGACTGAAATCATGAAATCACACATTGTTAGTTTATTCAAGCGATTATTAATATTTGTTGTGAAACTGATTCAGACTTTGTCAGAGATTTCAGTCTCATTTGATCATTTGATCTGAGAATCAGATTCATAAACAGCTGAATCAAGTATTTCTGACTAAATATTAATATTTCATTCAACATTGTTGTGGATCAAGAACCTTTTACATCCAGATCACTGACAAGAGCGCTGCTACACGGTTGCTACGGTGTTCTGAGTGGTTGCTAGGGTGCTATGGACAGGGATTTGTGACATCACTGTTTCTCATTGGTCAGATATGATTAAGATGATTTATTTGAATCCTTCATCACGTTTTAATAATTTTTCATTGTTAAAGATGAATAAATGCACTTGTTTTCTGATCTGATGTTCAGATCAACAGTCTCTTACTCGTGTGATCTGGATTAAATATTGAAACATGATGAAAGATGAAAGCAGGAAGATCCAGATCTACAGATTACTGACTATTGATCGATAAGATCCTCAGAGAGGAAGATAAATAACACCAGAAGAAAGGGAAGAGTGTGTGAGTGAAGGAGGTTGTGAATGTGTGTAGATGTGTGTTAGTTACAGGATCAGAGAATGACACCGTTCCTCCGTCATAGTCCAGATTCACTCTCACACGATCAAGCTGCTGTTCAACACGAAAACCAGAACCTGGAGACCCTCCGTACCACACACACCAGACACCAGTCTTATAGAAACCCCATCCCTTCCTCTGGTTTGATGCTGTAGTTACTCCAAGACTCCAGTATTTACTCTGTTTAACCTCCACATCCCAGCAGTGTGTTCCTGAGTTAAAACCCTCTGAACCCAGAACACAGGGATAACAGTCAAATCTCTCTGGATTATCAGGAACAGGTTGATGACCGCTGAATCTCACACTGGTCAGATCATCAGACAGAAGGAGACATCGATGAGCCGTGTTTGGATCCAGAATCACAGGAGCTGATGAGACACAATCAACAGATGCTGTTATTCTGATGTTCATATAATGATCAAGAGTGAACCCAACACAGATGATTATGAATTATGACACTCGTCCTGTTGATCAAACACATCAGACATGTTCCTCTCATCACTGTCAGTCATTCTCTGTGTGATTTATCAATACTGAAAGTTCAATCAGAAACAAACTCAAACATATTCATTTCATTCACGCTCTCATTTATATTAAACTATAGTGATTACACATGATTTCATATTCAAATGAGATAATAATACCAAAGAAATAATTTTTATATCTTTATCATTTTCCTCAATGTTTCTCTTGTATAAACCACAAATCTTTTTACTCAATGCTGCCTAATTATTAAAAATAATAAACAGTAGGTATTACTGAACAATAATGGAATGAAATAATAATAATAATAATAATAATAATAATAAGCTTGCTGGTATTAACAAAAACTACAACTAAAATTATTCAGTTATTTAATTATTCAGTAATTAAAATAAAGCTAAAAATAAATGATAAATATTAGATGATAATCTAAAAAAATAAATTGAATGATATTTTGAAATATAAAAAGTAATATTGATAGTGGTCTCACATTAAATACTATAATGTATTTTAATTATTTTACTAGTGCTTAATTCAGGTACATTAATAGTTACCAGATAAGTCATATTTTTAAACTGTATTTTCATTGTTGAAGTTTTAATGTCTTGGTGTGCGACAAGGAAGAAACAGTGATTTTGACACCTATATTAGGTACCTAGGTTATGAAAAAATCATAATAAAAGGTAGTAAAAAGTTTTAAAGGTGGTTTTATTGTCAGTTTGACAAAGAAAGAGGAATTCGTCCAAAATTATATGTATTTTTAAAAATATGACCAAAGAACATAACAGTGCCCATAGTCTAAGAATCACCAAAATATATATAATCAGGGTGCACATAAGTCATGCACCAAAGTTAAAAATGTGTAAATAAGTTCTGAGCGCATTTGTGTATCGACATGGTTGTCAGCTGTTAATGAACAATTACCATTTTAGATCGACAAACTGTACTGTATAATATTTATATCCAAACTGAAGCATAATCTAAACCCGCCGCCGTCTTCAAAGCTAAACTGAGACATTCATTCACTGACGCTCTTCATCAGCAGCTGAAGGATTTCTATTACAGTCATTTATTCATTTACTTTGACTTCATCTGGAACTGTTTAAATTCATCTGAATAATCACACGATATATTGTCTTCTGAAGATCTGCTTTATATCTGACATTAAAACTGAATTTATTTGTTCATAATTTAAGAAATTTGCAACATTGATGCTGTTTCCTGTTTATTAATATAAAGCTGCAGAATCAATCTGTATTATATAAAGCTCTATAGAAATAAATATGACTTTAATATTTTAATATTTCATTGCAGGAACAAAAAAATAAAACAAAAAAATAATAAAAATCAGATTTCCCAGACTTTTTACCACAGTTTAAATCCTAATTATCATGACACTTTGTTTCAATCTGAAAATGACTGAAATCATGAAATCACACATTGTTAGTTTATTCAAGCGATTATTAATATTTGTTGTGAAACTGATTCAGACTTTGTCAGAGATTTCAGTCTCATTTGATCATTTGATCTGAGAATCAGATTCATAAACAGCTGAATCAAGTATTTCTGACTAAATATTAATATTTCATTCAGCATTGTTGTGGATCAAGAACCTTTTACATCCAGATCGCTGACAAGAGCGCTGCTACACGGTTGCTACGGTGTTCTGAGTGGTTGCTATGGTACTCTAGATGGTTGCTAGGGTGTTCTGAGTGGTTGCTAGGGTGTAATGGACAGGGATTTGTGACATCACTGTTTCTCATTGGTCAGATATGATTAAGATGATTTATTTGAACCCTTCATCACATGTTTTAATAATTTTTCATTGTTAAAGATGAATAAATGCACTTGTTTTCTGATCTGATGTTCAGATCAACAGTCTCTTACTCGTGTGATCTGGATTAAATATTGAAACATGATGAAAGATGAAAGCAGGAAGATCCAGATCTACAGATTACTGACTATTGATCGATAAGATCCTCAGAGAGGAATAATCATAATTACCGAAGAAAGGGAAGAGTGTGTGAGTGAAGGAGGTTGTGAATGTGTGTAGATGTGTGTTAGTTACAGGATCAGAGAATGACACCGTTCCTCCGTCATAGTCCAGATTCACTCTCACACGATCAAGCTGCTGATTAACATGAAAACCAGAACCTGGAGACCCTCCGTACCGATCATACTCATCGTACCACACACTCCAGACATCAGTCTTATAGAAACCACATCCCTTCCTCTGGTTTGATGCTGAAGTTACTCCAAGACTCCAGTGTTTACTCTGTTTAACCTCCACATCCCAGCAGTGTGTTCCTGAGTTAAAACCCTCTGAACCCAGAACACAGTGATACCAGTCAAATCTCTCTGGATTATCAGGAACAGGTTGATCGTCGCTGACTCTCACACTGGTCAGATCATCAGACAGAAGGAGATCTGGATGAGCCGTGTTTGGATCCAGAATCACAGGAGCTGATGAGACACAATCAACAGATGCTGTTATTCTGATGTTCATATAATGATCAAGAGTGAACCCAACACAGATGATTATGAATTATGACACTCGTCCTGTTGATCAAACACATCAGACATGTTCCTCTCATCACTGTCAGTCATTCTCTGTGTGATTTATCAATACTGAAAGTTCAATCAGAAACAAACTCAAACATATTCATTTCATTCACGCTCTCATTTATATTAAATTATAGTGATTACACATGATTTCATATTCAGATGAGATAATAATACCAAAGAAATAATGTTTATATCTTTATCATTTTCCTCAATGTTTCTCTTGTATAAAACACAAATATTTTTACTCAATGCTGCCTAATTATTAAAAATAATAAACAGTAGGTATTACTGAACA